>NW_026652276.1:178151358-178445432 GCF_009828535.3 Hylobates moloch | reverse complement strand
TGCATCAAGAAACCTGGCCTTTTTTTTTTTTTTTTTTTTTTTTTTTTTGGAAAGATGGGGTCTCAAACTCCTAGCCTCAAATTATCCTCCTATCTCCGCATCCCAAGATGCTGGTATTGCAGGCATGAGCCATCCTGCCCGGCCAAAGACATGCCCTTGACAAAATTCGCAATGTAAATCTTCACCCATTTTTTTTTAAAAAAAGCAGTATAATAATAGTAACTAAACTTTTACATGTATGGGCAAAAAAAAAAAAAAAATTCTGGAACTTAAAATTCTGCATAAAATACTATACCTTTTTAGATTAAGAAACATCAGAACTCTAAAATGTCTTTGTGTCTTGGAGAAGAATATTAAGATTTTTCTTCAGAATACACAGGAGGAAGCTGTTTCAGCAAACAAAACACACTAGTGAGCATTCACCCACAGGGCTATGCAGTTTCCAAGGTACCAGCTGTAACTCTACCAGATCTTTCCTCCTTGGGAGTGCATGAGAAAGTGCAATTCAACTGATCTGACCCAGAATCACGTGGCTTATGACTTGAATATAATCCATGTTTACTAAGTTATAGTGATAGTAATCATCACAGTTAACTATTTCCAGAGAAACAGAGTAACAGTGGCAAGAAACTATAACACAATTCCCTAGGAGGAAGAGAGTCCAAATCAGCTTTATTTATATGTATTTTGAACACTAATTTTATAAAGTAAATGCCCTGTATTGCGAGACTCTGAAAAAGTTTTTAGAAAAATAAAGAAAGACATGAAGTTATGTATACCAAAGAAGTTATATATTTTAAAAGGCTGGTCTGAAGCTTGAAAGTTGCTAAATTTCATATCCCCAGGTTGGAATTTTAGAAATATGTAATCATGAAAACTCTACTCCTGTTAATTTCTTTGTTCATGAAGAAATTAATAAATATTTTTACCTAGCAAATTTCATGACAAAGCATATAATACTAAACTTTAGATACTCAGTCTATCTTGGGACTAGAGTCAACAGTCACTGGGTGGTGCTATTTCTTGCAGCAAAAAAACAGCCGGTCATTACTTATAGAAAACAGACATGTCTTCTAGACACTTTAAGCCTTTAATTCACTTCTGTTTTGGTCAAGTGACATTTTATTTTTAAAGCTAATGAGCTACCATTAAATGGCACCGGTGAATTGTGTTAAGGCTGTCAAAGGCCAGGCTCATGGCTCATGCCTGTAATCCCAATACTTTGGGAAGGGGGGGCGGGAAAATCTGTTGAGGCCAGGAGTTCAAGACCAGCCTGGGCAGCATAGTGAGATCCTGTCTCTAAAAAAATAACACAATTAGCCAGGCATGGTGGCACATGCCTATCATCCCAGCTACTCAGGGGGCTGAGGCAGGAGGGTCACTTGGATCCAGGAGTTCAAAGTTACAGTGATCTATGATGGTACCACTGCACTGCAGCCTGAGCTATAGTGCAAGACCCTGTCTCAAAAAAAAAAAAAAAAAATTAAAAAGAGACATAAAATTTCCAATAAAATGTGAATATCTGCTCAATAGAACATCCCTGTTTCCATAGTTGGCTACATAAGTATATCCTGTAACAATAACTTACTTCAGGAAAAAAAAAAAAACATTTTTCTGATTTATGGCACAGCATAATATAGAATCAGACCTTAAAACCAAACTGAGCACCACGCAGAAATAAAAAACCTGGATTACAATGAATACCTATGAGAAAAATTTGAAGCTGAATTCTAATATTAAGATATTCAGCAAGGTTTATTAAATGGCTTTATTGTAATTGACATACCACATGTATATATGAAAATCCTTTGGATATCAAATAAGTATTTATACAAAGTAATAGATGTGTTAAGAATGTATACATCCCTACCTACCTATTGGTTTGAACATTTCAAATAGAAAATCACTGTAAAGGTTTTAAGGACTTACAACTATAACAAAATAGACTTGACCCCAGACTTTCTGACTCCAAAGCTTATGCTCCTTCCACAAGACCATTCTTTAGATTCCCATAAAACTCATCACAGTACATATGAAGACAGACTAATATCAAAACCAAAACACTAGTAGAATTCAATTTCAGGTTAATAAAAAAATCCCGAGCAAAGTTTTAGAAATTACTAAAAAATGAAAAACAAAGCCAGCAGCAACAACAAAAATCATATTTTAGTTGGGAACCATCTTCACAGGTCTTGTCCTCAAATCCTGGGAGATTATTGCTAATCAGTAATTGCTATGCAGTGGTCTGCAGGGAGAAGGATAGAGAATGAAGAGGTTTTATCAGATCAGAGAAAGATCAGCTCCCTTGAAGGTCTATTCATTCTCAACCTTTACTTTTTGTCATATCTTCATCTTTTCCATTAGCGTTGAATTCTGTCAGGTGATATAAACTTCTATAAAAGCAGTATTTTACAGTATATAAAGATATAATTCTACTACCCTAATCAATATCCACATATATTTTCCCAAAAAAAAGACTATTTTCCAAACATGTAAGTAACTTGTTTCCTAGATTGCAAATTTATTGTAAGTTAAAGATAAAATTTGCTTTCTGAAATTATGAGAAATTTTCTTTTGATAGTTTTAAAAAGAAACCATCAGGGATCATATAACAGTTCAGTTACACTCCCATAATGTTGGTACTCTTGTTTATATACAAAGATTTGACTTACAGACACCATTTAAACAAATTATCACTAAATTTCAAAACAATTTCTTCAGCTAATGTAAGTCAAGATTTTCCTTTTTAATAAAAGGTAATAGAGATCTACAACAGCTAATCCAAATAAAATATGCATGTGTTATGTTATTAATCTTCAAACAGTTAACACCCAATAAAGATTAGCAAATTATTGTATTATACCTATGTTGACAATTCAATTATCACTCTAGGAGCTTCACCTACTATCTTCATCAAAAGGTTCTTAGCATATCAAAAGGATCAGGATAATCATTTGAATCTTCTAACAATACCTACCGAAAATAGCAGACTTAGGTGAATGAACAGACTTCAGTGTTCGAAAGAAAAGCCTACAGATACAATCAATTACTTTGGATCTATGGTATAATGAACATGCACTTGTAAATCAGACAGATCTGGTTTCCAATTCTGGTGCTGCTTTTCATTAACAACAAAATTTTAGGTAATAAAGCTAACAATTTTGCATCTAGGATTTTCTTAACCTTACATTTTCTACTCGGCATTCTACATATCTAGCATAATGCAAACTCAGTAAAGTTTTGCTTCCATATGAACCCGACAAACATGAACCCATAGAATAGGCTATGTCAGAACTATAATCACCGATGACCTCTTCAACATGTAAATATGAGCGAAATAAATGAAAAAAATCTTAGTGGTCCTTAAGTTTTCACTGTATTTTTAACCCTGCAGAAAAGCCCTGGTCTATAAAACCATAGGGTAACCAAAAGCATATGCAATTCAGGGAATACAACAGTTCAGTTCAGTAAAATAAGTTCAATTTTATTTTATTTTTACCACAAATAGAATAAGAAAGCAGAGATCATTGTGTTCTGGCTGTGACATCTTATTTTTTCTGAAGGGCAGGGAAGGGTATAGGCAAGGTGTGACATTTCTTCAGCATTTCTTATGCTGATAGGAAGTCTTGAAGACCTCAACAGACGTAACAGCATAATACTTCCATGAATATTTACTCAAAGGTAAAATGTTCTTTTTCCAATAACCTTAACCAGATAATGGGAAACAATGCAGTTTAAATTCATATAAACATGTATGTTCAGCAGAATTCTACCAAAGGCTTCTAACACTTTGTTATATCCTAGTGAACAAGGATTTTACTAGGAAAATCTTCATGTGCAGAGAAATTGCTCTGTATATTTAAATCACATGTGCTGTACTTACAGATTGTTAAAAATGTTTCTATAAAGAAATATTATTAGTACTCTGAAAAGGTTCTGTTAGCTAAAGAAGCGAGGCTGGAAACTGGGATTTGAGGATTAAAAGTTATAAAATGTAAACAGATTAACCAGGATGAGTTAACTTTGGTACATTTCACCATTTGATAATTGCAGCAACTAGATAAACACCCTGACTGGGGGAAAAGTTATTTGTAGGACAAGAAGCCTAGTGTGTTTGCTTCTATTCAATAAACATATACTAAGGTTCATTATATGCAAGTTTACAGAATAAAAAATATAAAACATAGTTTTATCAACCATGCTTCTAAAGGGACCTTATATTCATACCATACACATCATATACACTCACACATAATATCATGTGGTCAGTGTTTTACAGATGCTTTCTCAATAGTTAAACTATACATGCTTTACTCGTTTTACTTTATTTCAGTGGCCTCTGCCACATGGAGAATACATTTTTAAAGTACTGCTTCTATCACGATGCGAATATCTCAAAGAACAGGAATGATCCTAAAAATAGTGTCATTAGCCAATGACAAGATTTAGCTACAGGTCTCTACTTTTTTTGTTGTTCTTTTGGCGGGGGAGGGTGCGGGCGGGGGCGGAAGGTATTGGGAAAGCTAAAAATACTGAAAAGCACAGAAACAGTCAACCACCCCAGAATTCACCTTGATCTTTATATTTGCTTTATAACTGTTTATGTAAGAAAAAAAAGTATTACAAATCACCTTGAAGTTCACCTTATTCACCTCTTCTGCCCAATTTCCCTACACAGAGCAATCACCATAATAAATTGATCTATAACCTTAGGCATTGGTTGGAAGTGTATTTTTAAAAAATATGTAAATATCATCTGATATTGATATTGTTGATTCTCCTTGCTAATAGGCTACATGCAAAGAGAAATTCCACAAGTTTCATGAGGAATGATTTATCTAAGAAGAAACCCATCACCCTTTCAAGGTTTGGATTGAACAAACAAATTGCAATCAATGGTGTATGTGAAATTATTTGCTGAAGCTTTTGGAAAGTTAAGATAATATCTGGAGGAGGACAAAACCCCTCAGGGAAACTAAACTGGAGCCATTTCTAAGATTTTTTTCAGCATCAAAATTTTATACATCAATTGCATATTTACTAACAATATAGAATAGGAATTATTTCTTAATACAAACCTACCCATTCCTTCACTCCATCAAGAGACCATCAGTCTTTCTTCACAGGCACTCATGATGCAGTTTGAAAGATTCTAAATCATCATCACTTAAGCAAGGCAACTTAACCAAAGACATGTTGATCCCCTCTCACTATTGTGCTATAGGGTAGCAAGCCCATCCTTATAAAGATGACTAAACACTGTTTTTATGTTTCACTTATGCTTGCCTAAAAAATTTTTGCAGCCACATTACAGACAAATCTTATAATGTACAAGGTATAATGTAAGGATACAGATAAACTCTTTTTGATAGCTGTCATTTTCTTACAATTGATTTCATGCCAGATTATGGGAAACAAAAATCTCATAATACAAATATGATTTCTCTTTCTAGCCTAAGCTTTAAGGGAGTGTAATATATGCAAAACATATAAATAAAACTTGCTGAAATCAAGCCAGTCATCATTTATTTTTCTATCTGTGGCCAAATGAAAAATAAAACTTTCGCCTCATAGCTTCTGGAGTGTCCTATAGATTTCAACCTCATCTGCCACATTCATGAAATACTTTAAAATTAACCACAAAGCTTCAAGTCTAATCTTCAGAGATGTAATTAGTTCCAAATAAATTGGCAGATCCTTGAAATACAGAAGGCAGGGTAAGGGAGATATCATCTGGTGAGAACAAAACTCCTTTTAGCAGTATGAAAATAAATAATACACAACTATTATCATACCTTCTTTTGGATCTACAGCGCAAAATAAAATAAAAGGTTGTCCAAGTGAATATAATTTGCAGCTCTACGTTTTGCCACCTGCAATGAATTATGTGTTGAACTTGTTCAACAAACCTGGACCTCATGAAAACCCCTCCAATCCCACCATCATCCAAAGATTCTGATTCTATAGCTGGTGTCATTCCTGAAAATCTACATGTTTAATATGTTACACCTTTTCCGTAGATAAACCTTGAAAACACTCTTCTAGAGGGTAATATTTTAGAGCTATTAGACATATGGATTGAGTTACTTTTTAAGAAGAACTGTTCTAAATAGCAATATAATTATCCTAAGACAACAAAATAGTCCATGCCCTTCACTAGTTCCATAACTTTATGCTATCATGGTCTATCAGGCTATACTCAATTCGCTCTCCCTCTAAATCACTAAATGTGAGTTCATTCAGTGCAGTAAGCAGTTCTTTCACATCTGTGCACCTCCAGTATCTTATACAACGTGCAGCAGAATGTAGGCACTCAGTAAGTGTGTATGGAAATGTGGAAACAATCATTTCCAAGCCTTTTCAAGGTTGTATCAACATTTATAACTAGGTTCACCAAGTCATCGTCATTCAGTATTATAACACTTAGACATTCTGTGACGTTCTGGCCACAAAAGCTGTCCTCCTACATGACAAGCATACATCACCACCTAATTCTTAAAAATTGCTAGATTAACTCAACACTACCTGTCACTTAAAAAGTAGTAGAATATGGCTAGGGAAGTGGCAAGGATACACACTAATCCATGTAATTCCACTCTGGGGTCTTAGAATTTTAGATACTGTCAGTTACCTTATTCTCTACATGTTGACTGCTGCAGATTCAAAAACCCAGGAAGGAATCAGTGTGGAGAAGGGAGAGAAAATGGACTGTGGAGAGGAAAAAAAACAAACAAAAAAAGAGGACCATTCCTAATACTATAGTCCTGCTGATAATCTAGTCTAAAATCCCACAAAATTAAGTCACAACATCAAACTATTTATATTAGAAGATCATCCACTCAGAGAATGCAACTATCTCCTCAGCTTGAGAACTGCATTCTGGTATGTCACACAAATTCCAAAGGCCTTCAATCACTTTGCATAACAACCAAATTGCCTACAAATAAACACCAACCTAAGTTGCCCTAAATTGGTTGTTTTATGTCCCATGTGACCGCTCCTTTACATATCCAGCAATTATTTTTACTACCATGAATAACTAAGGAAGCATAATACAGTAAAAACAGCTCTGCCACTTATGTCCAGCAGCATATGAATAACTTTTACCACAATTTCTCAACTATAAAATGAGAATTTTAGTAGTGCATATATCATTTTATATTATACGGGGTAAATATGTGCTAGTATTCAATAAATAGAATCTATTCTATATTAAAAACTAAGGTAGAGAAGTTAGACTCATCATAAAGTCAATAAACTGAATTCTTAAAATTATCACCAAAAATATTACATACACCCGAGAGAAAAAAAGCCATCTTAAATTCTTTTCATAATAAAGTTATTGCAAAGGGCATACCTTCACTGAGACTAGAAACTTCAGAATTGTTTTGACTATATTAGTCCTCTGAATTAGTCCCAATTTCAATCACCATGTTGAGAGAAATTTCTCCTTGGGTGCCTCACGTTTCTGCATGTCACATGAACAGAGGCAAAGAGAGACTAGTTTTTCAAGAATCCATAGCAAACAGCCTTGTAATATTAGAGATAGTGTCTCCCTCGAGAGAGAGGGGGCAGATGTTTGTTGCCCAGAAAAATAAAAGTGATCCTCTGGGGCAAGTGCAGTGTCCTGGAAGACCCGTTTAAACGACTGGGGTTTCCCAAGCTCAGGGTTCATCAGCTGTAACACATACCATGGCATACACCATATGCCATTGGGCCACTCAGCAGCAAGCTCACTGGGTTTGAGAGTCCAGAGATACTGATGCGAACACAAAGCTCATGCTGCCTACCTTGCCATGAGGCATAAGGTCCACTGTGTCTGAATCAGGGAGTCCCCTGCATCTATGAAATTGTGGTCGGTTAGCTTGTTAGCTTGCAATTAGGGCAAAATCTCAGACCCTTTACATTTCTTGACACCCATATTGTGATTTTTGTTGTTACAGTTTCTTTCTAATTTGGTCTTGAGAACTCTATTGAGAGTGGCCAGAGAGCAAGAAAGCCACTCTCTAGGAGAGCCCTGATGAGGGGGTGGGTTGCGAGGAGAAATTAGGCCTATGGGACGGGTAAGACACAATGTGGAGGTGAAACTAAAATGCATAAAACAGAAGAAATGCATTACTTACAGATCCCAGAGAGCTTGGGGGTGTCAACAGGAGGCCAATGGGAAGTCTAGAGGTGACAGGGAGCTCAGCCAGCAGGTGGCAGGTGGGGGGAAGAGGGACAGAGAGAAACAGAGACAGAGACAGGCAGAGACAGTGAGGAGGAGCTCTGGAACTATGCCTTTCTTAAGGTGCTCAGGCTTTCTCGCAGGTGTTGCGGATTGGCTAGTTTGAAGAAAACACGCCACAAGGGGGAGCTTATTTATGTAACTCTGGTGTTGACCATTAGGTTTATCATGGTCAGCAGCTGTGGGGCATGTAGGATTTTTTTTTTTTTTTTTTTTTTTTTTGCATCAGTGAGATGAGAAACAAGAGGGTCATATCAAAAACAACTACGAGGGCAGGAGAAGTTTTAACTAGGCCAAAAGTGATGGGATATTACTGGGTTTGAAACAACTAATGTCAGGCCTAAAAAATGGATGCCAAGGCAGTAACTATATTAAACAAATTTATGACACACCATGTCTGGCTGAGTCAGCATGTCAAAATGTTCACTGATCCATCTCTCTGGCTTCAGACTCTCACTATCATTTAACTAGTGTCATCTTTATTTTGTCTTCAGCAGTTCTTTAGTGACTCTGCATTTTGGACCTTAAGAGTCACGATGCCTTTAGAACAGTACTTCTCAAAGTGTGCCCAGACCCGCTGGGGCAGCATCACCTGAAACTTGTTAGACATGCAAATTCTCAAATCTCTCCCTAGGTCTACTGAATGAGAAACTACTGGAGTGGGTCCTGTGCATCTATAGTTTAACAAACATCCAGGTTATTCTAATGTGCACTGAAGTTTGAGAAGCACTGCTCTAAAAGAAAACTTCACAGCATTGTTCAAAGGATAAGTTTTAGATGATCTTAAAAAATCAAGCTCTCATATCTGAGGGAAATAAAACAGCAACTACAACTTACGTGTTCTAAAGCTCTTTTGCAAAAATAAACCTTGTAAATGAAACAGAAGTCACTGGAATGATACCAATTCAGAAATTTAATCGTAATTTATTCTTACTCTTAGTGATTATTGTAATTTGATGAACTTTGAATCAATTAACTTTAATGTGAAAACAGTAAAATAAAAAGGAAAAATGATATTTGCTTTTTAGACAAAATATGTAAAGTGACAGCATAACATATTATTACAATCAAACGTATATTGGAAATGTTATTAAATCCTCAATAAAATGTCCTAAAATTTATTAATTTGCATAACAAAATTTCATTTTGTAATTGTCTCAAATTATCTTTTCTAATTTTTTTCTTTGAAATGTACTTTGTAACACACTGCTTCATATGTATAGTCTTTATAATTCTCCTTTCCCTTCCTTCTTTCCTTTCTTTCTTGGATGCAGGATGCTCAAACTTGCTTGTCCTTGTGAGCCCACTACTCACAATTTGCAGGAATTTGTGTAGGCTTCAGGATTTCATTTCATTCTAGTATTCTGGTTACCAAACGCATTAAAGTTGATAAAAGGTAGAAGGAAGAAAACTGCTATACCCATAAGAAAATTATCAAATCTCTGTAGGAATTAGGTAAAAGAATGAAACTACACAACCACTTTAAAAAGGAAAAAGATATGGAAAGGCCCCATCTCACTATCAGATTGTTGCATATAAGGTTCTGTCTTTACAAAAGTCTAGAAATACATCAAAGTTCATGTGGGTCTCATTATTCTACCAAAATAACAAAAACAATATGTAACTGGACATGATCTAAATTGACATAATGAACAAAAAACTGTAAAATGTAGTATAATAGGGTAAGAAATATCTTCGAAAATTATTTTTGGTACTTTTTTCTGCATTTTTTTTTTAATTTTAAGAAGGAACAAAAGGTAAATCTAAAAAACAACTCTCTTCAAAGAATTTAATTGGAGATAAGAATACAAAAATTTAATATACATCTGACAAAAGAACATACTTTAATTACAAATCTTTTCATTCACATATACATGCATAAGCTTGCATATGCATATATGAAATGAGATGAATAAAAATTGATTGCCCAGGCACCGTGGGTCCCACCTGTAATCCCAGCACTTTGGGAGGATGAGGAGGGCGGATCACGAAGTCAGGAGTTCAAGACCCGTCTGGCCAACATAGTGAAACCCTGTCTCTACCAAAAATACAAAAAATTAGCAGGGTGTGGTGGTGTGCTCCCGTAATCCCAGCTACTCAGGAGGCTGAGGCAGGAGAATCACGTGAACCTGGGAGGCGGAGGATGCAGTGAGCCGAGATTGTACCATTGCACTCCAGCCCAGGCGGCAGTGTGAGACTCCATCTTACAAAAAAAAAAAAAAAAAAGTGATGCACAGGAAGGGTAGATAAAATCAACAAAACTTGTTTTGATCTGCATAGTGAAAACTAACTTAAAAGGTTATTTTATCCGTAAGGACCATCACTTTTCTCATGTATTTTTCAACATTTTATAATCCCTAAAGTGTTTATCGTTATATTGACCTTGTCATAATCCAAAAGTTTTAAAACAGCCTGAATGATTAACTTTCCAAATCAGCTGGCAGAGGGATATCCATTATCCTACACTGCCCCCAAACTGGTCTTAAATAGGTATTTAAGATGGGCAGATACTACATATAAATTTAAAGAAATAGAAAATGCAGTAATGTCCCAATAATACATGGTAACTAAAAATATCAAGTGTTCACTTCAGTTATTCTGAATATAATTCTCAAGTTGGTTTTTATTTTTAGTTAAAATTTTGTGCAATTAAGAATACAAGAAACCAGAAAACACATAGTGACTGAAAATATGGGCAGAGGACAGTTTTTAAAATTTCTCTGAACTTCTGGTTCTTCTTCTATAAAATGGAGACAAATACCCATTTCACAGAATTTTTTAGGAATTTTTATAAAAAATTGAGAAAAACATTGCAAAAAAAAGAGATTTTTGCAAAACAGAGTAGTGACATCTTATTCAACATTAGCTATTATGAATGAAGAAGGAGGAAAAGGAGGACAGGGTTCTTTTATTTTATGGAAGGTCTAATCAAATAGGTATGTATGACTGTGGTCAACGTACGTTACGCTCCCAAGATTGTGTCAGATTCTATCTGCTGAACCACCTGCAGTCCTTTTAATTTTACAATAATGATTCATCATCTCCAGCTCTGCTCCTCCCACCACCCACACTCTGACTCTTCTTATATCAAAGGGGATTCATTTCCAGTTATCTCAGGCTATTCTTTGACTGGTGGTAAACTATTTATCATTCCTGACTTGCTATATTAATTTCCTTTTACCTTTAAATAATTTACCTCTAAATAATTTACTTTTGAGTTTAATTAACTTGCACAGGCTGCCAATTCAGTAAGTAGGATGGTTTTTTTAAAAAAAAAAAATTGAAAGTGTGATCTTAGACGGTAGGCAAATTTTCTGTTTTGCTAACGTTGCTATGGAAACATCGCTTTCCTCTTTTTTTTTTTTTTTTTTTGTTAATACACGGAGAGGGGGTGGATGTATCACATTCTGTGGCAAAGTGTGTACTATATGCCCCTCTCACGTTATAATCTTTCCTCCTAGGAGTTTGAAAATTACTATGGTGTGTAAATCAATCAATCAAATTTGTAAAATATAAATTTGCTAGGTTTCTTAAATGGCAGAAACATCATCCACTAATAATCTGAAAAAAATATGCCACCTCTGTTTTCCCCTTTTTCTAGAGAACATGATTTTTTTAATGCTGTAAAATATTCAGTAGCTCTTTAGTTTTTATTTTAATTTGAGTAATACTATTATTATTTCTCTTGTTCTTAAGTGAGTTTTAATGATTTTGGTAAAAGTTCCAGTAACTGACATTATCAAAGATTCTTTTAATAATTCTCATACTATTATCCTGTAATTTTCCACTCACATTTCTTAGATATAAAACTTCTAAGCAGTGACAAATTTTAAGCTCTCAGGTCTCAAGTACAAAGTTCAAGAAGGCTTCTTCTTTTCCTTTTTAAGAAAAATTAAAATTATATTCATTATACAGTATACATCATGTTATTAAGAATAATGATGGTTAAAATGTGTATGTTTTACAGTTTATGAAATTTCTTTTACATATGGTATCTCAGTTGAACATCATAATGAGAAATAACGAAGGGCTGATATCTTTTCACTACTTACTCTTTACCAAGCACTTTACAGAAATTATCTATATTTCCTACAAACTTAGTACATACTCCCATTAGTTCCATTTTACAGAGGAGTAAACAGATGTTATCGAGCTTGAGCTCCCTTAAGTCACCAGCTAAATGGTGGACCAGCTGGAATTTAAATAGAGGCTACCTATTCCAGACTCCTTGTCTCTACCCTACCTGATGAAAGAAGTTATACAACTTGTTCTCAACATCACATAAATAGGAGACAAACTATGAATAGGGGTAATTTCTTCTCATTCTACATACAGTAGAGCATACCTATGGATATGTGTCAAATAACCAGTTAAGCATTTGAAAAAAAGTCTCCCTCAGCCTTTATTTAATTTTGTATTCATTTGCTAAATTAGTAGCATCCTTTTACATCTGATATTTTTTTCCTCCCTATCCCACTGCATTCCACCACTTGGCTGCAGAATTCACAGGTTGGAACATTAGGCCAAATGGAGGTACGGCTGTGTAGCAGAAAGCTATATAAACAGTACCCACCCCGATAACTCAAAAGGAGCAGTGTTACTATCAATAAGAACAATAAATATCAACAATGGAACGAAGGGTCAGATAGAAGAAGAAGACGGAGAAGAAGACGAAGACGATGAAGAAGAAGAAGAAGAAGAAGAAGAAGAAGAAGAAGAAGAAGAAGAAGAAGAAGAAGAAGAAGAAGAGGAGGAAGAAGAGGAAGAGGAAGAGGAAGAGGAAGAAGAAGAAGAAGAAGAAGAAGAAGAAGAAGAAGAAGAAGAAGAAGAAGAAGAAGAAGAAGAAGAAGAAGAGGAAGAAGAAACCAAAAGTGCAGCGTAAGGGTAGGAATTTCTCCTCAGAAACTCAACTAACTGTTAGTTCTTCTGGAGAATTTCATGATATCTATTATTTAAAAGGCAAGTGAAGGGCAAGGACAGTGCTTACTTTGAACATATAGACTGTATTCACTATGGGAAAGTTTAGAAGAGCAGATGAGATGTTCTTTTAAGAGATTTATTAATATTTATCCAGGGTATCTCCATGCATTCAAGAAACTAATTTATACTAAAGAAAGGCAAAATACAGGCAAACACATTTGATTTAAAGAAATGGGCCACAGCAGGCATGGTGGCTCACATCTGTAGTCCCAGCACTTCGGGAGGCCGAGGCAGGTGGATCACCTGAGGTCAGGAGTTCAAGACCAGCCTGACCAACATGGTGAAACGCCATCTCTACTAATAATACAAAAATTAGCTGGGCATGGTGGTACACACCTGTAAGCCCAGCTACTCGGGAGGCTGAGGCAGGAGAACTGCTTGAACCCGGGAGGTGGAGTTTGCAGTGGACCGAGTTCGCACCATTGCACTCCAGCCTAGGTGACAAGAGCGAAACTCCATCAAAAAAAAAAAAAAGAGCGAGAGAGAGAAACAAGGAAGGAAGGAAGGGAGGGAGGGAGGGAGAGAGGGAGGGAGGGAAAGAAAGAGAGAGAGGGAAGGAAGGAAGGAAGGAAGGAAGGAAGGAAGGAAGGAAGGAAGGAAGGAAGGAAGGAAGGAAGGGAAAAGAGAAGAGAAGAGAAGAGAGAAGAGAAGAGAAAAGAAAAGAAAAGAAAAGAAAAGAAGAAAAGAGAGAAAGAGAAAGGTGGGCCAGATTTGGGGAAGGTGGACAAGGTTAATTCTGAGTGAAACCTCTTAAATATGCCCCCTGAATGTCTTTATCCCAGACCTCAAAGACTCTTGAAAGAAAACAGTAGAAGTTATTTCACCAAAATCTTTGTAAAGGACTAAAATCACAAGGAAATGATACTTTGATGTATGTTACAGAGCAAAGTGAAGGTTGTAGGGTATTTACTTCCTGCCATTGGCATTATGGGGGCACAAACCATCCATAGAAGGCTGAGAAACACCCCAGACCTGACTGAGGTATGAAGGCATTACCATGTATAGAGATAGTCTCAAAGAAATATTTTTAGGTAAACAGCTTTTAAAAGTTTATTATACACTATTTTATCACCTAGCTAGGTAACATAGATGAAACATGTTAGGACAAAAGAAATAGAATGGAGGATTTCTGGAAAAGCAATCTAGTAGCAATTATAATAGCAAACATGTATAGATCTATAATATATGATAGTATGATATGTCCAAGAAAGAGGCACTGCGGATTTACACACAGATTTGAATTCTGAATGTGGCTTTCCACTCATTACATATAATCTCTAAGCCATATCTTTTTCTAAAAGATAATGATAACAATGTAAAATATTGTCACAAGTTTATGGTGAAGCTTTAATGTCACAACAAACATAAACCATCTGAAGAACCATAAGACTCATTAGTATTCAGTGACTCTAGATCTCTAAACTTCTTTTTTCTTTCCATAACCCTTGATCCATTTTTAAGGCTGCAAATGATAATAAATGATTTTTTAAGATCCATGTATCTAAACCTCACAAATATCTGGCTTTTTAACAAATATCAGTCATATAAAATCTGGCATTTGAATTGGCAAATACTAAAAGAAACAAACAAATGCTATTTTCAACTGAATATTTATGAAATCTGTGTCTCTACCTTCAGCCAATTCCAAAGGTTGAAGGTAAGTACCACAATAATCCATATAATAAACACATTTATTACTCATTTGCAATTTAAAACCGTACAGAAAATTTTTAAATTGGATTCCTTTCATGCAACACAGAATCACAAGCCTAAAAACAATCTAACCTATAGAGTAGGCATGGAAAAAATGTAGGCTGATTTAAATTCACCAAAAAGTTAACAACAGAAATAAGGACAATGTACAATAGTATTTATTACTCCAGCAACATCTGTAGATAAGATTTGTTAGCATTTTCAATTACAAGATCACAGAAGGTCAAAAAATAATCACATACATGGATAAACATTGCCAAAAAAGATATTAATAGTCAAGAGTTCTAAGGAAACAGCTGATAGCCATCAATGAATTAGAATGGATTTCATTAATTAAATCAGTCAATTTGGTTTAATCAATTAAATCAGTCAATGCAGATTTAATGATCACCTACTTTCTATATGTAGAGCTTGATTTTAGGAGCTGTGTAGATTACTTTGATAATTGAGAGCTAAATTTGGGCTACTGTAACAGAAATACCATAGACTGGGTAACTTGAACAACAAGCATTTATTTCTCACAGTTCTGGAGTCTGGGAAGTCCAAGATCAAGGCATTGGCAGATGCAGTGTCTGGTGAGGGTCTGCTTTCTGTTTCATAGGCATACATATATATGATAGTAAGATATATCCAAGAAAGAGATCTTGTGGACTTAGAGACAGATCTGAATTCTAATTGTAGCTCTTCCACTTATTATATCTAATCTCTACACCACCACTTATTATATCTAATCTCTACACCATATTTTCTCCTTCTATAAAATAGAATCCTCAGATGACAGAATTGGTGAGGGAGCTCTCTGGGGTCTCTTTATAAGAGCACTAATCACATTTGTGAAGGCTCTGCTCTCATAAACTAATCACCTTCCACTCTCTAGTATCATTGCCTTGGGGATTAGGTTTCATCATAGGAATTTTGGGGGACATAAACGTTCAACCTCTAGCATGATTTAATCAGAGAAAAATATCACAAAGAGAAATATAAAATAGACCAAAGTATACCAAAGATTTGTAAAGAAGGTAGGAAGCAAAAAAGGAATTTAGCAGTCAGGGAGAAAGTAATATCTGGTAGGTGAGACAATTTAAGCAAAATAATACAGTAGTCATATTTAAGGCATATTTTACTTTTTTGGCTGATTGAATGTTGACTAAATTGATGTAGCAAGAATCTGTCTAAATAAATCGGTAATATAATATTAAAAAGTATCATCATGGGAACTCGGTACAATGTCTATCTACTAAATAACCAGTGAAGAAAGTTAAGTTTTATGCTTATACACTGCTGATGGGAATGTAAATTATATCAGCCACTATGGAAAGCAGTTTGCAGTTTTCACAAAAACTTAAAACAGAATAAAGAACTACCATTACACCTAGTAATCTGATTTTTGGGTATATACCCAAAGGAATAGAAATCATCCTACCACAGACACATGCATGCATCTGTTCTTCACAGCACTATTCATAATAGCAAAGACATGGAATCAACTTAGATGTCCATCAACAGGAGACTGAATAAAGAAAATGTGGTACATATATATCATGGAATACTACGCAGCTACAAAAAAGAATGAGATCATGTCCTTTGCAGTGACTTGGATGGAGCTGGAGGCTATTATCCTAAGTGAATTAACACAAGAACAGAAAACCAAATACCACATGTTCTCACTTACAAGTGAGGGCTAAACACTGAGTACCCATGGACATGAAGAAGAAAACAGTAAACACCAGGACCTACTTGAGAGTAGAGGGCGGGAGGAGGGTGAGGATAGAAAAAGTACCTATTGGGTGCTAGGCTTATTACTTGGGTGGCAAAATAATCTGTACACCAAACTCCCATGATATGCAATTTATGTATATAACAAACCTGCACATGTACCCTTGAACCTAAAACAAAAGTTAAAAATAATTAGGCTTTAAAGAAGCAACCAATGTCAACACTATGATGAAAATGGTATTTGGGCTGTAGTACTCCATTCTTCTTCAATGCATAAGCACAGTATAAATGAGATTACTTAGTGGGTAAGCAGTAATAGAGACTCATGTGTGGGAATATAGAAAGACTCAGCAGGCTGCAGTTGTGCCTAAATTTTTCCCTGTTTAGCTGATAGTGCTCTAAGTTTCTCTATCTAAGATTCACTCATTTGGCCCAAATATGCATTACCTATTCCAAAATTGCTCTTAAATACAAGTATCTATGGAAATAATCACGATGAGAAATTTTCTTGGCACTAAATTTACCATGAATTAATTTATTATATCTTTCATAGATTGAAGATAAACAAGATACTAGAAAATGAAAAATTTTGGCAAAGGTTAAAAGCAAAGGAGAATAGAAGAATTATTTTAAAATAAGAGATACCAACTGAATATGGCAAGTCTGAGTAAAGACTCAGAGGGGTGAATACTGTGGAATAATGGAAGAGTATAAAAGAGCTTGGCACAGAAAAGAATACATAAGGGAGAAGAATATGGACAAAAAAAATTTGTGTAAAGAAATTTTCACTTTCATTCATTGTTACTGACGTTTTTACAAGGCTAGTGCTGGAAATAGATAAAAAGTGCACAGTAGCTGCATTAAGATTACTCATGATTTTGCTTTAGGAAAAAAATTAATTTTAAAAGTTATTAATAAAAGGTTTACATTAGATAAATGAAATGATAGGAGCCACAAACTTTATTATGCATATATTCAAAGATAAGTGATTTAGAATTAGTTTCTCATTTCAAATAATTAGGTAACCCTACGTTGCCTTGAAACAATTCTGTGATGAAGTTTGCAACAGAATTGTGAAGTATTCAATGATGAGAAACTGTCATTTTTGGCCTCTTTAGTGAAGGGTTGTTAAGAGTCAGAGAAGCAAAGTTTTATAATTGAAAGTAAACAATCTTAGTCACTAAAATGATATTGTTATTCACCTCCACAGAAAGAATCATCTCAACAGCAAGACTGCATTACTCTTGTTCTATGCATGAATACTTTAGTTCAGCAATGTTTAATTGCTTCATATCCATAATTGTATTAACTATGAATAAATTGTTTTAAGAAAAAAATCTGCTCCGTGGCACAAAGGAGATTAATTACTAAAAGACGATAGCAATTCTTTGCTATCAATCAAAGATGCAGAATAGCATGGCTACCTAATGAGGATTCAGCTTCACTAACTTTCCTCAAATCTCATTTGTAATATGAAACATCACCATATATTCAATTCCCAAAAAGATAAATTTAATCAACCCAGTAGTGTGTGGATTTGTTTATACCACCCTTACCCATCATCCAACTGCAATTCCATGTCCTTTTCAAACTGTAATACTTTCATACCAAATTTTTTTTGATAGAGCTTTGGGCCATTTTCAATAAAATAATGAAATCTTCCCAATATCCTTAAATCCATCACCATTTCCTCTTGGTATTATGAAAAAACTAAATTCATAGAATCATATATTGTTAGAGACTGGAAGGGATCTTAGGAGTTATTGGATCTATCCCTATCATGTTACAGAATGACAAACTAGATTACTTAAAGAAACTTTCTCTTTGAGCCTTGAAAAGGCAACAAGAGCCATCAAAAAACATTTTTCTTAAAAGGGAGAGAATGCCATTGAATGACACTACAAAATCACAAAATATGTTCCATTGCATATGTACAGGTAAACAATTAACATTTAATAGGTATACTGTTAATGGGGGCAATAATAAACACTATGCTGATAAAGACGATAAAGGTCTTATGTACAAGTCAAGAACATCTATAATCTGTAAAGATATGCTTTTCTCTCATCCCAAACTCGCAATCCCCTTATTACATAATTATTTATAAGGGATTTATAAAGAGAAATCTAAGAGGTAAGGGTTCACAAAATTAGTAATTTGCCTTAACCATTATTAGAAAACATGTGCTTACTATATATTTATTGATTGTACTTTTTTAAACTTTAGTTACATCTTTGCATCTATTCAATATAATAATTCTAGCATGCATATTTATTTAAATATAATTTATTTCCAGTCTGGGAAATAATTTTTCAAAAGCGATTAGTTTAAAAGATTTTTGTAGTATTAGCTTTCTGATAAAAGCTTTGAGAACTTCCCAAAGCAATCTGAATTTATGGAGCTGCTTTTCAACAAAAAGGTGTTTAATTAGCTTGTCTCACACTTCTCTAAACCTGAAAACCTAATCACCACCTCATAACTCAAAGAACACAGGCAAGTTGCTTTGACAATTACCCTGTGTAAAACCTTTGGTTTTTCCTTCTACTCATTCCTACCTTCTATCAGGAAGAACTTTGAGTTTACAAATGTTTTATATATTTTTAAATCAAAGGAAAAGTTAAAGAAAAAAATCAGTCATAACATGAATAAATAATTTCCTTCCTCTCTTGTTAGAGGCATATGTATATATGTGTTCATATAATCAACTGCAAGTACAAACAGACATTTGAAAGCAGCAAATCAAAAAACATGAATAAAGTAAATCAAAAAAGAGAAAAACCGAATTATTTTATTAATGAATATATTTCAAAGAAATAGGCTGCAACATACAAGCTTAATGAGATACGCTTTTCTCTCAATGAGGATTCATATTCATCTTAGAAATACAAAGAATGATTATTATCATCTATTGTGAGTGTAAGCACTCTATCATCCAAAGAAATCTCACCACATACTGTGGAAAACTTCTTAAAGTTGTATTTTCACAAATTCGTGCACCTAAAAAAATGTTTGACTCTTGTCTATCCCTCTTTACTCTGTACTATTAGATACATAACTTTAGGCACGAAGATACAGTTCCTGCCCTCAAGAACTTTCAAATTTAATGTAAAGAAACAGAAAACGAAAAAAAAAAAAAAAAACTAAATAGAATGACTTTGCGTCCAAAGTCATTTCATATTCGGTAAGATTCCAAACAAGAAAACAAGGTGGATATGACATAAAATCACTCAGTGCTGAGTGCCAAGCATTGTATTAGGTAATTTCACAATAACTCTATTAATAGGTATTACTATCACCATACTAAATGCTTAGAAACTCATTCAGAACAGGCCCCAAGTTATCTAGTTAACAAAAAACAGGGGAAATATCTATATCTATATCTATATCTATATCTATATCTATATCTATATCTATATCTATATCTATATCTATATCTATATCTATATCTATATCTATATCTATATCTATATCTATATCTATCTATCTATCTATCTATCTATGTCTCTGTGTGTGTGTATGTGTGTTTGTGTGTGTGTGTGTGTGTGTGTGTGTGTGTGTGTGTGTGTATAGAGACAGGTAAAAAGAATCAAGGGTTAATCCTTGAGAAATATCTGTGTGTAAACTAGAAAGATCAACAGAATCAGTGAAGAAAACAGAAATTAAGAATTCAAGATGTGTAAGTATTAAATGAACTCTCTTTGACTGAGCCAACTGCCTGGCAGATAATCCTATGTCTTCTATACAATACTTTCTGTTGATTCTATGTAGATTTTCAAATGCTATTAACTTGAGCAGCTGTTCCTTTTTTTTTTCCTGAAACATCTAGCTTTTTTTCTGTAACTCTACACACACACACACACACTCACACACACAAACACTATACATTTGACCTCCGTACTTTGAGATTGCTCCAGAATATATTATTCTCTTGCATAGTAGCATCTACCTTGACTTGTACAGAAAATATTAGATGGTTAACGATATTTTAGTCATAATTTCTTTAAAACAAAAACAGTTATTTTATGAAGGTCATCTTGAAAGCAACAGTTAAACTGAAACTAGATCCCATTTGTTCTAATTCCCAGTCCCCTTTGTCTGATGCTTCTTCTGCTAAAATACATTGGTAAGTGATGTGCTGTTCTCAAGGGGTCGTACAAGGATTTAGCCGAAGCTTTATAGTTAGCTCTGGAATGAGAATTGCACTTTACCCAGGCTTCAACCCCTCATAATTAAAATAAATAAGGCCAAACAGGTACAATAAATAATTAAATACTATTAATGTTAGACACAATTTGAAATTTTTCTGAAGTTACTTTGAACAATGCACATTTACACATTATCTACTTTTTAAAATCACTAATGGCGACATCACAATAAAAAATTAATAGCTTCTATCATGTGTGTCCAAAATAGTCCCGGGCAAACTGACAAATATCTGGGATATTTTAGCAGTTTTTGGAGTTAACAATAATTGCTATCATTGTAGTTTGCCAAATCTTTTGAGATGCGTGGGTTTGTGGAAATATATTTAAGTCTAAAAAGATTTAGCATGAACCAAAATGAAATGTCTCATTTTTTAAGTAGATTTAAAAATAATTAAATGAAACATTTATTACACTTGAGCACACCATAATCTATGGAAATGCATACTATATTGAAGTGAGTACAAAAAAGTTAATGCATTGCATTTCATGGTTAGATTTTTCTGAATCACGTTTACAATGTTTCGCAGGTTTGTTGAAATTTATCTTCCCCCCAACAAGCGAAATTCAATATTTGAAGAGTAGGCATTATTGAGAACAAATTTGTTTAACATACTAGCCAGTTATATGCTTGATATGTTTTGTCTTTATCTTGATTAGCTGCTTTACAACCTGAAAATTCATTTTGTGGTGCTGAATAAAATCAAAGAACATATTTACTTACAAATAATGGCTTTCAAAATATTCCCTTTATTATGCATATTTTATCAACTTTATGTCATATTTTTAAAAGCATCATATCTGTATAATTGCTTTCGTGGTGCACTGGAATCCCACTATAATAATTTTGGCATCAAAATTATAAGGCTACATTGTTGTTCTGGTAACGAATCTCCTTAAAGGAAGTAGTTTGTGTTGAATTAAATTTCTAAAGCTAACTGACTTTATTAGAGTAAGATTTCAAAGTAGCTGCTAAAAGCTGTGTGTTTTTCTACATGAGTTGGCATGAGCCAGTGACAGAGTGTGAATCATTCTTCCATCAGCTGCTCCATAGTGCTGGGTTATCAATTATCATAAGCAACCTCCAGTTGGTAGTCAAGCTATGGCTCAAGAGCTCCGGTGATTGTCTCAACCCCACCCTTGATGATAACAAACCTCATTTTGCTTTGTGCCAAAAATGACAAACTCCTGAATGTTCATGCAGGGATAGCAAAATAGGTCATTATTTTTATGCTGGAATGGCAAAAAACAAAACAAAAAAATTTCTTCTCTTAATGATTTGTGTGTATGCTGGAGTATGCATATGTAAATACCAAGCAAGAGTTGAAGTAGTTACACAGCGGATCTCACATCCACTTTTCTTTATAACTTCACTTTTTTTAACGCATAATAGCTCTTAAGCTAAAGTCCAAGCTGAAACATTCTAAGTCTTAATGAGAAGAGAGGGCAAACAATATTCTATCATGTTTTCATTTGATATTCATATATATTATGATATATTTTAATGAAAAATTAATTCCGAAAACATCTTCAGATTTGGGGAAAGGGCAGCAATAACAACAACATCTAGCAAAGGTCAGATCAGTGAGAACAGATAACAGTAAAATTATCTGTGAGGAAGAACTGGAAAACTTACGATAAGAAATAACTCTCAAGTGTATTCTAGAATGAAGTAAGAGTCTGTGAAAACACTTGATAATGAAAGGTAAGCAGTATTGTACTTTCACATCTACCCAGCACAAGAATGGGGGACGGGGGAGATAGAGATTGAGATTCCAAGTAGTCATATGAAGATAATCGTAATAGTACGTAAAGACAGTACTTTAAATTGCACTCTTTTATCTTTTACAGAAAACGTTTCATGTGCAATTGTGTTTCTATTTTTAGTGACTTATACTTAAAGCATCTTTTCGGATTTATATTTTATCTCAATCCAATGATTCCATTACCAATTAATTTTTGTTGTTTACAAAATTATTTAACCTATACTCTGTCAAAGACACTGCAATTAGTATCAGGGATACAGATTTAAAAGACAGTCCCTAGATTATAGAACAGTCTCATAAGGGAAATAGATGAGACCATCAATATCTGGGTTGATGAGTGATGGGATGGAAGTGAGTGGTGTGCCGTAGACCACATAAGGTAACATTTCATGTAAAATGGGGTGGGATATGGTATTAGGGAAGGTTCCATTGAAAAGGTGATTCCAAATAAAGATTCAGGAATCACCTTTGGTGATGAAGGAAAGAGGTCCAGAGTATGTTGATACAGCACAGACTGGAGATTGGAGGGACAGTGGTGAAATATGAGGGTAGTTAAATGGGAAACAAATATTCTATTTAAAGATCGTACTTACTATTAGAACTGGATTTTTGTTTTTAGGTCTGTAGAATATTGTAGGGACAAATAAATTGCCTTTCTTCTTTGCCAGGTGAAATCTCCTGTCTCTAACCCAACATGTTATCTCTCCCAGAGTCTACAATTTCCTAATCAATTTCATGTATTAAAAAAAACCCTCTGGCCTAACAAAATCTCTACCAAATTGAAACCTTTCAACCCTTTCACAGCTTGGCCTGGCTCACCCTGAGAAGTTCACAGAATAATTTGCACCACAGTCATAGCTCTGTGACTACCATCCCACACTTTTGCAACTCTTAATGACTGGATCAGAGGAGGGAGGATAGATAATGGCAGAAAGGGTCTTAACTCAGCTGCAGAGAGTTACACTTTTCAGTGGGTGGGTGTAGCGAAATTCTAGTGCTGACTGTCTCCTGGAAAGCTTTTGCAGTTCTGCAGAAATTCCCACTTTGGGGTTATCTAAATGTAGTCACTGAGCAATTGTGATTCCTTCCCCAGCTACTCAGTTAGCCTGTCCATAAAATCTGGATTCTGCTAATTTACAACCAGCCTCTTTTGGTTGGAGACATCTTGATCCCCCAACCCACAGCCAACCAACTATCCTCTTTGCTTTTTATTACATAGCTTCAAAGTAGAAGATTAGCTAAGGCTAGAACTAGATTTTGGAACCATTTTGCAAGTCCATATACATGGTCTAATAACTCTCTTTAAAGTAAGGATGTTTGGCATTCATAACCACTAGCTTTGGGGCCTAGCCAAAATTTCCAGACAGGAAGAGTGCCATGTTAACAACCAGTTTACTACACTCTGAGGTTTGGATTTTATCATAAAGACAATGCTAGATAAATTCTACGGGGGATGCTTGAAAAAGCAGACTAGCTGGAAACACCTGAGGTGGAGATTCCTGTTGGATAGCTACTGCATTGCTACAGTAGGGAGAAAACGACAGGATCACAGATCTAACTAGTGCCATTAAGAAAGGTGCTGTGGGAAAAGATTCAAGAAATACTAAGGAAGGAGAATTGAGATGATTTAGGCTTGGAGCTTGTTGTTTTATGGTTCATTAGTTGGTCTGTCTGTAGATTTGTTTGCCTTAGAGGAAGCACAAGAGAAAACAGAAACAGTTGATGGAGGGGAGCAAAGTCATTAAAGAGTTAGGAAAAAGATTGAAGTAACAAGAGAAGATCGTTAGACATGAACAAAATAGACTCCGATTTACATTTGTCAGAAATAAGAGAGATAAAGAAAATTCAGGATGAGAAGAGTTTGGGCAAAGAAACTGAGATAGTTCTCACCTGGTACATTTTTTTTTTTAATATGTGAATAAAGAATGGTTGCCTTAAAATGAAAGAGGATATGGTAGAGTGGGAGAAAAGTAATACCAATTTGAAATAATACACTTCTTTGGGGAATTGAGTGAGGGAATTATCTAAGAATAAATAAATAGATTTTACACTCTTCAATTTTCTGAGGAAAAGTATCCTTTTCTCATGTAATTTTTTTAAAGTCAAAATACTGAATAATAAGAATCAGTGAAAAATTATGGCTAGTTTAAGCATGTTGCTACCAAATAAATGCCTTAATTATTTTGACACAGAGAAGAAAATCTGTCTCCAAGGTTACATCATTGGATATGAAAATTTATAGAAAAATTAATCTTTACTAAAGATTACTTAATTAGGAACATTGTTATTGTGGCAGAATATACTACATGAGAGTATTCAAAAACAAAACCTAAGGTTTAAGGAAAATTTATGAGATGAATAGGAACAGGAAATTTTAAATTTCACCCTATCAGTGGTTCTCTGAATAATATATCTGATGTTTTAAGCACTCCAGAATACATTTCCAAAATAAACTGATTTTTCTAATTCAAGATTATTATAAATGTTTAAAATCATGTATATGCTACAACTGTGTAGCTATAAACCACAACATAAATGTAAGGCATTATACCACAAAGACTAGAATTGACAGGCATATAATTTTCTAGTATATGCGTCTGAGAAATGAATTACAAATGGTCTTTTTGTTGTATGGTAGAAATCACTTTTAATGCAGTGTGATATGTCACAAGCACTAAAGAAATATCAAGGCTTTGATAATCCTGGTCATTCTTCACAAATTCTGTTGTTATGTGGCCTGTGCCTCAGGGATGACACAGACAAGTTACCAGTTTTGGGAAGAATTAAACATTCAGCTACAATTACTTTTAACATAATATGCATGAAAATAACATTTCCAAGAAGAAAATTAAGCATATATTTTCTCCTTCTAATATCTTTTTTAAACTATACATACATATATATACACACATATACACACATATACATATATATATATATATACACAATATACACACACACACTACCATGTGTTTTAATTATATCTTATCTTGCTATCCCATCAGTTATATTTATGGGAAATTTGCATATATATGACATTATACACACACACACATATGTCTACCTGGAATAAAGGCAAAATATATGCAACACATTTTCCACATTGAAAAATACTTGTATTAAATGTCATGATATTTCCTGAATTCCAGGTACAGAGAGAGGAATCCCAGTCCCTGACTTGAACAAGCTCATGGTCCCATGGGAATGCCATTCACTTCTATATCCCCAGTATAAAACAAAAACAAGGATAAATAGATGTTATTTGCTGTAAACCAGGCACTGTGCTAAGCACTCTACAGACATAATATTTGATCAGCACAACAATCCTATCAGCAGGTACTATTAAGGCCCACATTTTACAAATGAGGAAACTCATTTGTTTCCTCATTTGTAAGGCACAGAGAAGTTAAAAACCTAGAGAAGCAGTAGGATGGGAGGAATAAGTTACTGGAGCACAAAGCACTATGCTTCTATTCTGGCTTGGCTAGAATTAATCTGTGTTGAGTCTGGGCAAATTCTTTCCCCTCTCTCTGAGTCTCATTATTTACCACCTGCAAAATGGACTCATGGAGCCTTGTGAGCTACAGGGCTCAAAGGCAGTGATTTCTTTGCTGCACGTTAGAAAGACTAAGAGAGCTTCCAAATATTAACATCGTGATACCATGCTGGGATCCCACATCACTTAAATCAGAATGTCTGAGGGTAGAAGTCAGGCATCAGTTTTTATGCGGCACTTTTAATGGACCTAGGTTGCTATCTAACTTGGTTTAAGAATAGGAAAACAAGTGGGCTCCTTCTATTTTACATTCAAACACAAAGAGATATCTGGGACTTTTTTTTTTTTTTTAAGTGGATACCCTTGCTTTCTGGAATCCACATCAAAGAAAGCAAAGGGCTTATGGAGAGGAAACCTAATAAAACCTTAATCCTCTACTCCATTAATACTATGCTGCTCCAGTTAAAGCGAGTGTTTGTGACCTTCCTTTTTATTAAAAACTAATGCGACACAGTTTTTGCAGGTTTGAATTACCCATAAGTATATACACCCCATCGTTAAGACATTTTGGCTTTGTGAAGAGTTTCACTTAATGCCCCATATTGGGGTTATAATTGTGTATTCTCATTTTCTCACATTTACAAGGAAGAATTTGGATTTCCCCTGCCTCTGTCTTTATAGAATAGCCAAGATGCTGACACCTTTCCTCCCAGACACTTATGATTCTAGTTTATAGCTGTAATAATCACAGGCATTGTGTCTCTTATAATATCAACTTGTTCAAAGAGTAAAGTTTTATTTACATACTTTTATTTTCACGTATTTATTTTGCTTTCACTGGCCTGTATTTACATATTAATTTATTTGCATGACTGGGTTAATTACATATTGATTATTCTATGTGTGTTCAGTTTGTGAGCGTAATCTTAATATTTGTTGTGTTACAAAGGCTCACAGTAAGAGTAGAAAAAGATATATTTTAGAAATATTAATGAAAAGAAAATGCCTTGGTAATTTTATTACATCTAATGTTAACTATTATAGTAATTTGATTTGTTTCATCACAAATGAACACAGATTTGGGGGCTCCAAAACATGTAAAAAATGTTTTGAAGTAATTCATCTCAAAAGCTTTTATTCTGTAATAAACTATGCTGGCTTTGTGGGAGAATTTTATATGAGTTATTTCAGTATACAGAAACAAAGATTCTAATTGCTTCTGAACACTTCATCTTTAACCCTATTTACATTAGCAGAGAGAAATTAGAAACTGATTAACTTTTTTCAGCCAAAAAATATCTTCAAATTGAGTTTTCTTCTTTGGCAGTTTCTTATGAAGTTATACATATTCTCACTTTATAATCCAGCAATTCTACTCATAGATATATAACCCCCTCATTCCAGCAAGGTAAAAGCATAGGTCCATAAAAAGAGACATACAGGAGAAGTTTCACTGCTATTTATAATACCAAAAAATGAGAAACATGAATGTACATCATTATGAGAATGGATAAACAAATCGTAGTATATTCATATAATGGACTACTCATCAATAAAAAAGAAGAAATTATTGCCACACACAAAACACACAAATGAATCTCAAAAGTATGATGCTTTGTGAAAGAAGACAGATACAAAAGGAATATATATTGCATGGTTCCATTTTATGAAGTACAAGAATAGGAAAAACACACCTATAGGACAGAAATTGGAACAGCATTTTCCTGGGTTGGAGATAAACTGTAATTTTTCCCTTGATACACAAAAATCTCTAAATATGTGTGCAAACACACATATACATATGTATAACAAAGCCTGCAGCAAAATATGGTTAGAAATTATTGATATCTGTTTAATACTCCTAGCGACTCAAGTAGAATATATTGTTTAGCAAAGAAGCAAGGTTATCCAACAGAATTTTTAGTGTAAATAATCACATATATAAATATATAACATTCACATACATATTTATAAAATTTATACTCATGAATAATATTAATTAAAATATAACTGTGAATAAAATAATGAGATCTTTTTATTTTGGGTTTTAAAGCATTCTCTATTGTCTTTTCAGTAATAAGCATATATTTTTACTTAAAAAGGATATTTCTATCTTGAAAATAATAAATACAGCATTGAATTTAGCCTTATTAATTACTTTCTTCTCTCTAATGAAGAAGGAACATGAATTCTGTAAATTAGTTGTATGTTTTTGAATTTATACCATGGTACTCTATTTTTTTTGTTTTCTGTTTATTTATTTCTTGAAATTTTTTATAATCCTTTACTTTGATCCTTCAATATTTTACTCTTTTTGTCAAGTTGCTATTTTGTGAACACACCCTATTTACAAGCTCTTCCATGATTCTGGACAGAACTCAGGCCTAAAAAAGATTCTAAACACCAAATATGCAAAAAGCACATTCCAGGAGAAATGATATGTGTGAAACCATAGAGTGATTTAGAAATGTGAAGCTGTTTAACATATCTAACTGAAGCCAATTACACAAGAAAGGCAAGGAGATATGCAGCTTTTGAGATAAGCAATCTTATGATTGGAGAATGATAAGGCATGCATGTGCATGCATGTTATGCATGGGTAACAGAACTGTGCACTTTATAAAGGGTTCTTAATAAAACAGTTTTAAAAGAATCTCAAAGTGTACATGTTTATTGATTATTCAAGTATATCTACTACTAGGTGACTCTATTCATTTCTAGTACCTCTTGTTCATTCACTCAACAAATAATAGATGTGAGACCACTAGATACAAGGTAGGGTATCAGAAGAGGTGTTTGTGACAGCAGTAGCTCGACAGATCTTATTTGCACTGAGGAAGAGACATAGCAAGCAAGCCTGTGTGCTAAGCACAGCCAAGGAGAAGTTGAGGGTGTTAGAAAACGAAGGTTAATGATTTGAGGAAAGAGAAGTGCTCACTAGTGACGCTGAAATCTCAGACTTTGAGTAAGGATATTATCATATATAATCTGCTTTTGGTTCTCACGGATCTAGTCACATTTGTTTTAATCACTTTAGATCGTTTACCTAGTATCACTTACAAAAATACTTCAAACAATAAATTAGGTGTCTGGATAATTTGGCCAGCATCATGGGCTCACAAAGACCACTTAGCAAATATACTGGATTATCAAAAACGACACTGAGTGTTGGACGATGTTGGTGACTGCACAATGTTGATGATTATTCAGGTCCCCTTTATGTGCCAAGGTGCACTCTTCCCCCAGGTGCAGTGTTAGCTGCAAACAGTTTACAGCTGCCCCTTCTCTAAAGAATGACCCTCAGCTGAACAGAGGCTCCTCAGAGGTTTTGCTACCCTTCGCTAGTCCCCACGTCTTCTCCTGGGGCCTACAGTCAATGACGGATTCAAGCAGGAATACAAAAGGCTAACCCCTAACCATCACTGATGTGAGACTGATTTTATAGTGCAGTTCATGCTAAGCATTCCTCATGGGATCAGGCTGAAAGGAGTGTTCTGGCTGAAAGCTTGTCCTTGCTTAGCTCTTTCTCCGGCTTCCCACATTCCCTTATCTGTTCTTCCTGAGTACCCTCTGAACAAACAAGAAATTCAATTTCAGGCTCTGCTTCTAGGAGGTCTGGAGTAAGACAATGATACTGGATGTGCCATGGTCAAGAACAGGCTGAGGCAGACATCTGATCCAGCAAGACACAGCAAGTTTGGAGTGCAGGCACACAATTCCACTCATTATATAACCAAGCCACATGAGGTGCATTAGGTGATCACCCATGTGAGTTCGTGCTTGGCTTGGAGCCACTATTGTACGTACAAGGTATAACTACCCTGCTGACGCTGTACATATGGCTTGCACCCAGGCGTGTGTCCACGACTTGCTTGTGCCCAGAGAAAGAGTAAAGCCATGTGAAATTCCCTATGATTCCTCAAGTGTTCTTTCAGCTGCCCACCACTCGTCCACCCACTCCTCTCGGTCCTCAGCTTGGGTTGGAACCTGACACTTGCTATAGCCAGCAGGATACTGAGGAGAGTGAGCCTTTGGTCCCCACTGATTCCAGGTCAGCCATGCAGCTGAAACTGAAGTACAGAGCACCGAGAAGGAATGAGCCTTTGCTGGCAGAGTTGGATGTGCATTTTTGACCACGTTACAAGAAGTACACACTCAGCCCCTGAGGGATGCAGCAGAGGTAAGGGCACTCCAGGTGCTGGTGGGGCACCTGGAGGCCTGGCTACAGAACTTGGAAAAGGTATTCGAGGTTGCTGTGAATGCAGGCCTGGGTCCGTTGTCTCAGCCGGAGACTCCATTGGGTCTGATACAGAGGAGGCTGTCAGCAGAACCAAGGGGTCTGCGCTGTAAAGAAGGGGAAAATGTGCCACCCTCGGGGGTCCCCCTACAGAAGAAAAGGGACCCCAATGAGTGACACGCTGACAGATGTGGATAGATTTGATTTTGGCCAGGTTGACAGAGAGAAAATAAATAAGCAGCCCAATGAAGTACTCTTAACTTTGTGGAGACAGTTGTCCCCAGAGCAGCAATTCCAGAAAATGCCCAAGTGAGAGAAGGACATTGCTGTGCAACCCGGTCCCGCCCATGTGCTTCAACTCAAAGACTACGTGCTGCAGCCATGCAGGGGGTATAAAGCCTTTGCTGTTTGATGAGAGACCTGGCTGAAGTGCCCGGTTTGCACGGATACCTGACAACCAGGGGCCACATGTGGAGCTGACAATCCACTTGCACCCCACCAACGTACAGTGTGTGCTGGTGCTGGTAGACACCAGCACAGATACATTCAGGAAGTAAATATTTTACACAGCTTGGTAGCTGTGCCATCTATTGTGGACTTGATGGACCGCTTGACAGTACTTGGACAGTACCACTGTGTAGTGGACTTGGCCAATGCCTTCTCTTCCAGAGAGCCAGGAACAGCTTGCCTTCATGGGAGGGCGACAATGAACTTTCACAGTGTTGCTGCAGGGCTATAGCATAGCCCCACCATATGTCATTGTCTTGTTAATGATACTACGCTAACCTCTGATTCTCTTGCATATTTAGAAGTGGCAAGGCTCCCCTTGCCTAGAATTATGATGGTGCGGCTGAGACCGCCTTCCAGGCAGCCAAACAGGCTATTCAGCAGGCACAAGCCCTATGGGTAGTTGATCCAGGGCACCCATTTGAGCTGCATGTGCATGTGACCACAGATGGTTTTGGCTGGAGTCTACAGCAGCACATGGAGTGCTTGAGAACACCAATAGGCTTTTGGTCTCAGCTATGGAAAGGAGCTGAGCTCCACTATTCACTGACAGAGAACCAGTTAGTAACTGCATATGCTGCCCTTCAGGCTCATGAGAGCGTGGCAGGATGGGCTACAGTCATCGTGCGGACAATTTACCTAATAGCGGATGGATAATGACCCCCCAAACTGGGACGCACAGACATTCACTTTAGCAAAGTGGGGCACCTACTTGGAGCAGCCAAGTATGCTGAGTACAAGTCCCTTAGCAGCAGAGTTGCAAGAGATCTTGGGACCTGTAGTCCTAATGCAAGATAAGGCCATGGAGTCTGAGGCACCCCTAGACCCCAAGCCTTCACCGTTTAAGGAAGGGCATCCTCCATTCCCTATGGGGCATAGTACACAGATGGGTCTAGCCAACGTGCTACTGCTGCCTGGACTGCTGTTGCACTCCAACCTAGTATTGACACCATATGGTTTAATACCGGGTGTGGACAAAGTAGTCAATGGGCTGGACCTAGAGCAATGTGAATGGTGATCACCAAGGAGGTGACAACTATGATAATCTGCACCGACAGCTGGGGAGCTTATCGAGTCTTAGCCTTGTGGTTAACTACCTAGTTACAAAAGTGACTAGTTGGTCACCGGCCTTACAAAAGTGACTTTGGTCACCGGCCCATATGCGGCCAGGCCATGTGGCAAGATCTAGGGGAGGAATGATGACCTTCTCCAACCAGGTATGGGGACGAACGGTAACCTGTTGTTGCCTGCCCCAACACCCTTAAAGGTAGGGAAATAAAAACCTGGCTTAATGTATAAAGCAACATTAGGGTAACGTCACCATGGGGTGGTTGCCTGCCATAACCTGGAGTTGTTGTTCCCTGTATTACTGCTGTGACCTCTGGGTCCAGGGTTCCACCCTGTGGGCACATCTCCTCACTAGAAAAACTCCCTCAGCCTAGGGAGTGGAATGTAAGGGCTATGTGTTAAACCTGTGTTTCTGGGACCTATGTGCCCAGAGCCTATATGTATAAGGCTTATGTGTTGGACCTGTGTGTCCAGGGCCTGTGTGCCCAGAGCCTATGTATAAGGCCTCTGTGTCAGACCTGTGTGTCCAAGGCCTATGTCTGCCTTGGCCTAGGAGGTGGAGTGTAAGGAAAATAGATATGCTGTGGTCAAGAATAGGCCAAGGCAGACATCCAGTCCAGCATGACTCAGCAAGTTTGGAGCTCCGGTGCACAACTCCGCTCATTATGTAACCACACCACGTGAGGTGCATTAGGTGATCACCCAAGTGAGCTCATGCTTGGATCGGAGTCACTGTTGTCTGTAAAATGCATAACTACCCTGCTGACACTGTACATGCAGCTTATGCCCAGGTCGGCTTGCACCCAAGTTCACGCCCAGGCTCACTTGCATCCAGAGAAAGAGTAAAGCCATGTCAAAACTCCCTATGATTCCCTGAGTGTTCTTTCAGCTACCTGCCACTTGTCCACCCACTCCCCTTGGTCATTAGCTTGGGCTGGAACCTGATATTTGGTGTGACATGCCCCAAAATTTATATAATGATTTAAAGAATATAGATTCATATATGTAACATATAATTATTAAAAATTATATATTTGCAATGTGTTTTTTAATATATGCATATGTAATGAATATTTTGAAGGCTTGGGGGAACCTTTTGCTCATTAAGTCTGCTCCTATTAGAGTAGTAATGGGGGCAGTACCTACTGAATCTTACTCCCTTCCAGCTAAGTATTATTCCCAACTGATAACTCTTTCCCTGTCTTTTAAGTTTCAACAAGTAGGACACCCTATGTTGTCTTTCTATTGTTGACAGAGGACACAGACAAATAAATCACCTTTTTTAAAAAAATTAGAATACACACATACACACACACATATTTGCTATATTTTCCCATCAAAAATGGTTACAATCCAAATAGTCTAAGTTATTAGAATATCCTAGAAGAATGCAGATACTGTAGCCCCAATTATTTCTACAGTATAAGTCATTTTGAAGAGTAGATTTTGCTATTTACATTTTCCAAGATTACACAAATAGAAATTCAACTCATGTAATGCATAATTGCTGACTGTTTGAAGTATTAAAAAGCTTACCCACAGAGCAATGATACACTCTGAAATAATTCCCATTAAAAAGACTGAACCAAGTTAAACTGATTTGCTCCAATAATTTTTATTATATACACCTTTTCCAATCCTTTTCATTTTGATAGACATACAACTTAAAAAAATTTTTGTTAAAAATGTTTTGTTAACTAGTTAATTAAAAGTTAAAGAAAAAAAACACAAGAATGTGCTTTTATCTGGAGGTGTCCCATTAATGTCTAAAGGACAATTTGTTTCTGAAGTATATGATACTTCTATTAATCATGACTTTAAAATATGTACTTAACAAAATATGACTTGAATGTAAATTTTTTGAGTTTCTTTTTTCAATTTCTTGAATTAAATCCTGAACTATTATTTCTGAAATCAAATTTACAAGCTCAGTGTGAATCAATTAACTGCACTTAGATCATACTTCTTAGTTGTTGGCAGATAAATATATATATATTTGTCGTTGTTGTTTAAAGGCTGTATTTTTGCATAGAATGACTGTTTAAAAATTTACCAGTTTTTAAAATTATCTTTCATGGATGAGAAAGGTAAAAGAGCTAAGTATATAATAACCATAAAATCAAACATTTATTATACACTAATTGTAATAACTCTTAACAAGTAACAACCATGTATATTTTACTCCCTAATTCATCAAATGGTAACAATACTATCACTGCTAAAACATTCAGTAAACCAAATTAGATACTTAGGAAATAAAATAATTAGCTGCACTCAAATAAAATACTAAAAATATGCCATAAAAGATGCAAATTTCATTGCAAGAACAGTTTCTGTTCCATTTCTTCAGGCAATGCCTGAGGCTTATTATCTTTTTTCTAGGTCTCAGAATGGCAGGAGGTAACCAGTGCTTTTGGTAGTAAAATATAATAGCAGGATCCCAAATTTAAAACAGGATAAAAACTATTTTTCCAATAGTGACATTACTAACTTGGAAGAATAACAACTAACAGGATATACAGTGACAGATATAGATATGTTTATATGTGTATGTGTTACAACTAAAAACCAAAATGATAATGAAAAATTATGTATTATTTTAACCATCCTATATATAATATTCTTTAGAGAATAAACATCTTTTTTTAACCATATAACATTAGACTCATTTATAAAGACAAACAAAAACAAGGAATACATTGATTGAATGGAATTTAAACATACTTATAAAATTGTAAAAACCCCCTTTCCTGGTAGGCCAGGTGATTGGAAATGTTCTCAACAGGAGCATTACAAGATTTTTAGGTAGAACAAATCCTCTTCTATGGGAGTATCCCTGGCCCCACCCACTAAATGCCACCAGGTTTTACTGTGACAATCAAAACACCCTCACACATTTTCAAAAACTTGGCGGGGGGAGCTGGGAGGTATGAGAGGGTATTATATCAGCCCCTGGCTGAGCACATGATCGATCAAAGGTCTCAGAATGGAGCAGGCTGAATTCAGTAAACGTGGTCCTACCATAGTAGCTCTGTGCTCTTAGAAAAATTCCCTCTGTGCCTCAATTCATGCTTCTGTAATACGTCTTTTTCTTAGCAATTGTTTGCAAACCTCCTAGAATCACTGTATGGGACAAATGAGACACTGACAATAAAAAAGCTTTGTAAAGTATCAAATGCCATCCAAAATTATAACATTTTGTTTCATTTAACAATTATCCTATGCTGGACTTTTCATGTTTGATTAGAGAAGATTCGAGGTTAAAAAAAAAAGTATGCATTACTGTTTAATTTGGACACAAGTATGCTAATTTGGAGGCTGCAGTTTTTTTCAGTTATCAGGCCAGAGGCAATTTTAATCTTTGACCCTGTGCTACAGCTTAATGAGGCCACACAGTCACCTGCTGGTAGCTCCAGAGGTGAAGAAAAAGAAGCCGGTACTTAGTAAGAATTTAATAACCTTTTTAGGTTTTGTTCCAAAAAATTCAGTCTTATTTAAGTGGAAGCAACAACAATATGCCCATTTTAATTTAATTCTATGGATTTAGGAAATCACAGATTTTCCCATTCCATAGATTTGTTTTCAATATTTCTAAACACATATATATTCAAAAACATGCACAGTATATTGCTATAGAGGGTATACAAAACCCTCCCATTTCTTCATTACTGAAGTTGAAAGATCATTGCTTGCTCTCCTAAGAGGCTTATAAAGCTGTCTAACTTTTAACGGCAAATAGCAACATATCACATTCTGACTTGCTGTGAACTGGTGCCATATACCTTAAGGGTGAGAAAAGGTGGCTGTCACTTTATACAAAGAATGGTGCTTCTATAATATAGTGACAGAATTCACAGTGTAATGCATGATATTGCAAGAATTACTGAAAATGACTCGAATTTAGATTTGATCCTTAAAATTGGTTTTTACCTTTTAAATGTTTAACAAATATGCATTATATTAGGTATGTATAAATATATGTATGGAAATAAGATACATGAACGATAGTACTTAGGTTCTATTTTTGACAGGAACTCTAATTTCATAGCATTAACGACTTGATATCATTAATAGTTTATCAGAAAGCTATAGAATTTACATTAAAAATATTCAGGCTGATTGTTCAATTTACCACATTTGTTTTTTGCTATTTCAGCATCACAGAGGCTATATTCAAAAGCCTGAAATCAAATATAAATTTATAATTAGATTAACAACTACATAGGTAACTTCCCAATGTATTTTTAAACAAAAATAAATCACTTAAGATGAGTGACATTATTCATCTTCTAAATCTACTATTCATATAACGCCCCTTAAATTTGCTTCTGTAACTCTTATTGTTTAAATGTACTGAAAATGGTTTTAAAAATATCTTTACTTTATCAGATTTATAACCATTCATTATCAATATCAAATTTTATCAGTTTATATTTATCCAAGAAAAGCCCCAGTACACAACGTTTTAGTATGGAGGAATAAGTTCAAGAGTTGCATTGTACAACATGGTGACTATAGTTAATAACAATGTACTGTATTTTTGAAAACTGCTGAGAGAGTAGATTTTGTGTTGTTACCATAAATGAATGATATGTGAGGTAATACATATGTTAACTAGCTTGATTTAGTCATTCTACAATGTTTACATATTTCTAAGTAATAGGTACATAACAGATATATACAATTTTTATTTGTCAATTGAAGTTAATTGATCTTTAAAAGAAAAGCTCAGCTTACATATAAAAATGATTTCCAGTGATTGCCTTACAAATATAATTTCCCATATTTTACATCAATGAAGCAACTTCAGATTCATACACATTCCAATTCATACACATGTACACTCACAGCATCTCACACAAACACACACACACAGAGCTTTTTAAAAGAAAACCTGCAGAGTACATTTCAACCAAATATGTCTGGGGGAAATTAAACTGGGAAATGGAGACCATTCGTGGAGTCTCAGTGCAGTAGCAAACTCTTCGCTTCTACTTATTCATTCTGTGAAAGCTGTCATAAATCTATGTCCACTGATCCACTTGTATTTGGCATAGGGGTTGTTAGATTATTTATTGAAGGGATTTCTGTCAGACTGGGATTAAGATGTCCTAAAAATTCCCAAGTGTGCAATTCATCACAACACAATTTAGAGAGTGAAAAGAGAGCCACAATAGACCTTGGTAGCAAAGTGGAAGTGAGTGATAGGTGAACCGAAGCCCCCCAGCTTGATCTAAAGAAAGCAGACAACATATACCAACGTTGTCAATCAAACCGCCTCATAAGCAGCCCCATGAATATAAAATAGGAAACAAACAGATTGGTTTTTCTTTCCTTGTTCCCAACAGTTATAAGAAGATAGATTCCAACACTAATGAGCTTGTTTTTGTATATATGCCAGGAAAGTTCTATCTCTAATTTTTTCTTATAACCAAAGAAACAAAAACACGCATTATTTCTGAAATAATGGAGGTTGTGAAATATTTTATTTTTGCCAGATTGTTTCCCTACATAGCCAGTGCCACATTTTTGCACTGTGTGAATCAAATAAATCTTGCCTCTTTGTTTCTAAAAATTAACAAACTGAAGTATATTTTTGGTACTTTCAGACCCACATTTATAACACAACCTAAAACCATCCCCAATCTAAGTGTGAAACTTAAATCATCATGTTAAACTTAGATTTAAAAAATTAAAAAGAACTGCTAACAATAAAGCAAATGTCACTATGTACCAGAATTCTTTGTGGAGGTCAGTAGTCAAGTTAGTCAAATTTTCTCAATTTAAATATAAAAGCAGTATTTTTCACAAAGGCTATTATTGATAAAATTATGGTCCCCAACATTAGTGCTTGGCAAATGGCTTGCACTGTAGAAGTATTTGTTGAATAAATGAATTAAGAGGGTAATTAATAATAGGTTCATTGTTTTATTTATTAAGATTAGTTCAAAATAGTTCTTTTTGAAATTACGCTGAATTTGTAATAGTTTGAAACTTTAATTCTAATCCTATTTGAAGTATGCCTCATTTACTCTATTTATTGGTCTGATATGTTATGAATGTGTTGGAAAATGTCACTTTAGAAGGAATAAACATCTCTGGAAAAATGGTAACAATATTGACTTTTCAGGTCTCTTGGATTGGATCTCAGATAGGGGGTGGGAGTTGAGACTGTCTCCCATGCCAGAGAACTATAACCAGTAATTGTTAACCTTGATCTGTGACTTCAGCAGTAAGTGGTCATATGAGCTGGGACTTACCAGAGATATAGTTTTAGATTATCGGATGGGTGTGTGCAGGCTCTTCAGAGGTTACTGGAAATTGCACTGTGTCTGGAGTAAAAGGGAGACAACCAGACTCCTTCATTTGGAACACAGATTTTTGCAGAAGTGTCTGTTAGTTCAGCATGTATCAAGGGATTTCAATACATTCATGCCTTCTGAGCTAGTAATTTCTCTCTGTTCCTAGGAACAACTCCAGTTAGGTAAGGGGAAATGTCTAATGTACAAAGATGTTCTACAAAAGAATTACCTCACCATTCTCTTGTTGTTTCCTTTTTTTCTATTAAATTTGAAAACAAGAAACTTATGAAATAATATAGAAATGCTCAACTCATGTTTGTTTAATGAATGGGTTAAATGCTTAATATGTTAGGATTAGAACGGTAGTAATATATGCAGTAGAAAAAAATACCTGAGGTTTTCTATGTGCTAGGCAGTGTTAAGAGCTTTAAAAGGATTTTCCCATATGATGTAATCTTCACAGACATGCTATAAGGTATACTCTATTTATATAAAACATTATTGTTTATATGTTTTCATTTTCTATCTGCACAGTATCTCTTCTTTGATAATAGCACCTCAATGTTTATGGTGAGGCTCCTTCTGGAACACTCTCAATCCATTTGCCTTGGGACAGGGGGATTTTTTTAATAAAAGTTCTTTTTTTCTTTTTCAAATATTATTTTAGGTCCGGGGGCACACATGCAGGTTTGTTACATGGGTAAGTTACATGTTGCGGGGGTTTGGTGTACAAATGATTTTGTCTATCAGGTAGTGAGCACACTACCCAATAGGTAGCTTTTTGACCCTCACCTTTCCCCCACCCTTCACTCTTAAGTAGGCCCCTGTGTCTATTATCCCCACTTTGTGTCCATGTGTACACAATGTTCAGCTCCCACTTATAAATGAGAACATGCAGCATTTGGTTTTCTGTTCCTGCATTAATTCACTTAGGATAATGGCTGCCAGCTGCATCCATGTTGCTGCCAGGGACATGATGTTGTTCTTTTTTATGGCTGTGGAGTATTTCATGGTGTATATTTACCACATTTTCTCTATCTAATCTACTGTTGATGGGCACCTAGGTTGATTCCACGTCTTTGAAGTTGTGAATAGCACCACAATAAACATACAAGTGCGTGTGTTTTTTGGCCAAAATGATTTATTTTCCTTTGGTTATATACCCAGTAATGAGACTGCTTGGTCGAATGGTAGTTTTGTTTTAATTTCCTTGAGAAATCTCCAAACTACTTTCCACAATGGCTGAACTAATTTACATTCCCACTGACAGTACATAAATGTTCCCTTTCTCTGCAACCTCACCAAACAGCTGTTTTTGTTTTGTTTTGTTTTAATTTTTAATAGTATCCATTCTGACTGGTATGAGAGGGTACCTCATTGTGGTTTTGGTTTGCATTTCTGATTATTAGTGACGTTGAGCATTGTTATATGCTTGTTGACCACGTGTATATCTTCTTTTGGGAAGTGTCTGTTCATGCCCTTTGCCCATTTTTTAATAGGCTTATTTGCTTTTTGCTTTCTAAGTCCCTTACAAATTCTGAATATTAGATCAGGGCAGGAGAATTTAGCCAGAAGGCATATAACCAGGACTAATCAACACTCCATCATCTTGATCCAAATGATGGATATAGGAATAATCAAGGGGCCCAATAAAGGTTGCCAGATCTAGCAATTAAAAATATGGAATACCTAATTCAATTTGAATTTCAGACATACCATGAATCATTTTTTAGGTTAAATGTATTCCATGCAATGTTTAGGTCAAACTTTTTTAAAAACTGACTCATTGTTTATCTGAAATTCAAATATAATTGATGCATTGAATTTTATCTGGCAATCCTACAAGGGGCAATGTTAAGACTCAATCCAAGACTTATACTCAACCATTGACAAGAAGTATTTCATTTTTTCCTTGCAGTAGATAAATTTGTAGAACATAAGCCTATAGTTACTACGTGCTATCTTTTATTCAACATGGGGAAATTCAGCCTGGGAATAAAACTTCCACAGAGAATAGCAGAGTCAAGGTTTGTGTGAGCAGATGTGGATGCATTTTATGTCATTTGAGCAGATATGGATGCAGTCATGGCTGAAGCCATTTGCCCTTTAGACTTTGTCTGAACTGGCACAATTCAAAGTTTATGTTAAAATATGTTTTTTATTGAAACATAATTTTTATTTATGTCACATGGGACTGAAATATGCTGATATAATATGCCATTACTATCCTCATAAATGATGAAACAAGTATTGCTTTGATAGATTTAAGGTTTCAGAGCAAGTATGTGGTGGATTTGGGAAGACAAGAAGTCTAGGTACAATATCCTAGTTCTTTTTTTTTTTTTTCCTGAGATGGAGTCTCACTCTGTCACCCAGGCTGGAGTGCAATGGTGCGATCTCAGCTCACTGCAATCTCTGCCTCCCGGGTTCACGCAATTCTCCTGTCTCAGCCTCCTGGGTAGCTGTGATTACTGGTGCCCACCACCACGCCCTGCTAATTTTTTGTATTTTTAGTAGAGACAGGGTTTCACCATGTTGACCAGGCTGGTCTCGAATTCCTGATCTCAGGTGATCCACCCACCTTGGCCTCCCAAAGTGCTGGGATTACCGGCATGAGCCACTGACCTGGCCCAATATCCTAGTTCTTAAGTAATATTCTAGACTGTTTTTCAAAAAGACAACTATATAACATGATAAACTGCAGGTAGGTCTTAATAAATATTTACACACACGAACAGAAAGAGAGACATCCTCTTGAGGAGCTAGTCTGTTGAGGCTGGCAGAGTACAGGATCCCTTGGGTATATTCTTAAGGCTGATATATCTAAGGTCAGACAAGGTCATAACACTTGCAAGTAAAACAGAAGAAACTTAGCTCTCCTTCCTCATCTGTTTGTATTTCTATAAGGCTGTACTTTTTCTTGCTACAAAACACCCACTAGATTTGAAATGCAAGCTCACTAAAAACCAAAAACTAAAACAAAACCTGCTTTCAGTTAAATAATAGAATAATACACACCTAAAATACAAATTTAATCATGCCACTCTCCTGCTTACAGGCAAAGTACACTTTCTCTATGTCAAATGTAAGAATTTTAATTTTCTGACCATTGTTTACTCTTCTGTCCTCATCTTTTGTCAATCTCTGCTGGCACTTGGCTGACTTGTCACGCTGAAATTCTAGCAGCTGTGTATAGACTCAGGCTTTTTTTTAGCCTCAAAATATCCTACACTGTTCTGTGTACCTGGAATTCCCTGCTTACCCCTTTTCCACCTGTCTTCATCTACTCAGGCTACTATAACAAAATACCACAAACTGGGTAGCTTTTAAGCAACAGAAATTTATTTCTCACAGTTCTGGAGGCTGGGAAGTCCAAGATCAATGCACCAGGAGATTCAGTGTCTGGAGAGGGCATGCTTTCTGGTTCATAGATGGTGACTTCCTGCTGTGTACCCACATGGTTGAAGGGACTAGCCAGCTTTCTGGGGTTTCTTTTATAAGGTTACTAATCCCAGTAGCCAGGACTCTACCCTCATGACCTAATCTACTCCCAAAGGCCCCACCCTTTAATACCATCACCTTGGGGATTAGGATTTCAACATGTGAATTTTTTAGGGGCATAAGAATTCAGTCCATTGCAACACTGGAAAAATTCTTACTCACATTTGAAAAGTAAACTTACCTACCTCTTCTGAGAAAGTCTTTCTTTTTTTTTTTTGAGACGGAGTCTCGCTCTGTCGCCCAGGCTGGAGTGCAGTGGTGCAATCTCGGCTCACTGCAAGCTCCGCCTCCCGGGTTCATGCCATTCTCCTGCCTCAGCCTCTCCGAGTAGCTGGGACTACAGGTGCCCGCCACCACGCCCGGCTAATTTTTTGCATTTTTAGTAGAGACGGGGTTTCACCGTGGTCTCGATCTCCTGACCTCATGATCCGCCCGCCTCGGCCTCCCAAAGTGCTGGGATTACAAGCGTGAGCCACCATGCCCGGCCAGCCTTACTTAATCTATTACAACCCTTCCTAAATTGGTGAGATAGTGCTCTTCTATGTATGATTCAATTCAATAGTTAAGAGGCCTATTTCATGCTGCATTGTACCCTCTCATTAACCAGTCATTTGGTGCAAGTTTCCTTCGGGGAAAGAGCAAGCCTTTGCACAAGGTGGCTTTTTTTTTTCTTTCTTTTTGGCTTAAGACCATCAACTGTCAAAAATTCCAGCAGCTGGGAAAGTAAGGACCACAATCCTCAAAGAAGGTTCTGAGTGAGCAACATAGCACACAATATCCAACTTGGAAGTTATGGAAGTCTGGAATAAAACTATATCACCAGAAATCAGAAAAAAATACTCTATAACTTATAATAATGGGCATAGTTAACAAATCCATTTAAAATAAAAAGAATTGTAAATGACTACAGTCAATCCATACATACAATGGATTCTATTCACAATATATCAAAATTATTACTTGTAGCAAGTTAAATATCAACAAAATCAATTAACTCTTCATTTCCTGATAACAGTCTTGTGACCAAAAATAATTTACAAACCTCCAAAAAGTTAAACTATTATGAAGTAATCTAAATAATATAATTTATCATTTCAGCTTTATCAATACTCTCTTCCTTTTGGTGAGACATTAACAAAAAGAAATACCATTTAAGTCAGCATCTCAAAGAACAATTAATTCAAATAAAGTTTGATGAAAGCATTTAGCCACATGTTGAAACCAACCCAATAGTCCTATAGAGAGTTTTTGGCTAAACACAGAAATTGACCCTCCTGGTCTTAAAGCTTGAAATTTACATTTGTCTTACATGAGTTTCTTCCTCAGGAAAGGAACTTCAGGCCTCTCCAAAAAAAGGATGAAAGAAATGAAACTCACCAGATACCACACCCAGATAAGCCAGACCGTTCATTCATCACAATTTCTTCCTTGGCCCGCCATTATTCCTGTTTTCTTACATATTGGTTCATTTCTTCCCTGCTATACAAAACCCTAGTTTTATTAGTCAGGGAGATGGATTTGAAGCTGAGCTCCCATCTCCTTGGCTGCAGCATCAGATTAAAGCCTTCTTCCTTGGCAATACTTGTTGTCTCAGTCATTGGCTTTCTGTGCAGTGAACAGCAGGACATAGACCGAACCCCAGGGTGTTTCAGTAACAGTATCAGAACCATAACAGCAAGCAAGAAATCTTGTAATTTCACTCCAAATACATCAAGAATTGGAGTCTCTACATTTGCATTTCACATTCCATGAAAATAAATATGATTTCTTAGAAACTTGAAATATGATTTAGCAGTAAGACCTAATATATAATATAATTAAGCTCTAATGTAATTCATGTATGAGTTCTTTTATAACTAATTTTTAAATTTTTCTTGCTACACTTTATTTATCATGTTCTAATATATTAAGCATTTAAAATAATTTTAATGAATACTTCTTTAAAATTCAATGCCATAGTCTTTTAATTGTTTCATATTTCTTATTGACCATGATTTCTTCTTTTATGCCAAAATTTCCTTGACAGGAATTATTTTCTTAAATCACTAAAATTCAGAATTTGCTTTACCCAAAAGAATGTTTTTCAAATTAGTTCTACCAGCATTTTTGCATCTTGTTTTTATACTGAGATGCATTTATTCTGATATGCCATAGAAAATTCTATGTAAGAGAAATATTTCCCAGAATCCAATTCAATTTGACATGAAAAAAAGACACAAAATAAATCTTAATTGTGCCTCAGAAAATAATCTTATCTAGTCAAAAACCATTTTGCCTCTAACTGAGATCTTTCTGCTCAGTTTACTTTGTCACTTTATCACAGATTTCTTGGCCATATTGTCTAATTACAAAACCATGGCTCTTGTTTCTTTATACAGAGACTTGTAAATAGTCAAATCAATGGAAAAAAATGCATCTTAAATGAAGCCTGTGGTAGAAATAATTTTTCACAAGTGGTATGTCAGTTCAGGATCAATTTGAGAAGTTACCAAGCCTAAAACAATCCAATGGAGAGGTCATAAGACACTAGAAATTAGAGCCCACCAAACAAAGATTAGCAAACTATTTTCTTGTATAGAACAAAGGCATGACTTTGCAAAGCACTGTTGCATTAAAATTCTGTTCTGGAAATTTTTTTTATTCACCTGACATTCACTCCTCTTTTTGTTTTCAAATATTCATTATATTGTTTAACTTTCTCACCACACAAAGCAAATCTTTCTGGACAGAGTAATAACAATAGAATATGAAGCAGTTTATCAAAATCAATTTGGTTTGCTACATATTCATGAGATATTTTATTGTAACTACTCCAAACTTTCCTTTTTTCAAAAATCAAACTGCTGATTTATTCTGTTTTCTGAAGCATTCTGAAGCTTAAAGCATCACCATAATGAGACAGTTTGCTCCTAAGAAGGGTTCCATTTTGTCAAGTTATTTCAGCTATCCAAAGACCAGACTCCTAGCAAAATCAAGTAGCTAAAGCACAATGAATCCAAGAGGAAAGACCAAAAGGACAGAATGTCCTAGATAGCAAAGAAACATCCATAAATAATTTTTTTAAAAAAGTAAATATATCCGTCAAAAAAATAGCTATACATTCTAAACCTCTTGATCTTCAAATTGCTGTAAGCCGAAATCCAAAAAAAAAAAAAGAAAGAAAGAAAGAAAAAGAAAGCTGGGTAATCCTCCAATAATTATATTTTCTACAGATACAGTGTTGAAGATGTCTTTAATTACGTTATATGACATTCTTTTTATGTCAAACCAGTGGAGAATTAATGTATAGTTGCCAAATTTATAAGGTGCTATTTCCTTTATTTTCATAATGTCTTTGACCAACTCCATTAATGACAGAAGCTCAGGATCTTTTTATTAGTATCATCTTTCTGACTGACCAAGCTTGTGAGTAAATTTTTAATTTGTTTCTCTCAAGCACCTTTTTCCTGGACCCTTAAACCAATATACTTTGAATTAATTGCAAGTCATACACACAAGGTGACAGTATCCTGAAGCTGTAAGAGTTAAAACAGGACAATCGACTAATACAGATAAACAGAAAATAAGATGTTTTACTCCATGTTACATTGATGTCTGTTACATCCTGCCTTTTTTAAAAAAAATTATACACACACACACACACACACACACATATATATCAGGAAAACGACTGAGTATGTCTTTAGGATATAAAGAAATTTCATGGCTATGTCCAAATAAATTCAATCCATTTCCAAAGTCAACTAAAAAGTTTTTTTTTTTTAATGAAACAGAGATAGAAAATGTCAAGTAGAACTATAATTTCAGCAGTTACACAGCAGTCGTTACACTGTTGCCAAAAACTGAAGATCTATCAACATTCATGGTACAGTTTCATACACACACACACACACACACACACACACGCACAAAATCTTCATCATCATAACTGGTATAGGTCTAACTCAAAATAAAAACAAAAATAAATTTAAAGTTATTAAAATTCAGAATAGTTTCAGGGGTAAAATATACCACTAATACTCCATTTTGAAAACTACTTTTCAGCTAGTTTTTCATCATTTTATTTGTCACCATCATCATCACTGACCTACCTACATGTACTGAAATTTTTTTTTTTTTAATGTGGGAGGCACTATGTAGGGCTTCACCAAGACTACATTATTTATTTATTTATTTATTTATTTATTTATTTTTATTTTTTTGAGACGGAGTCTCACCCTGTCGCCCAGGCTGGAGTGCAGGGGTGCGATCTCCGTTCACTGCAAGCTCCGCCTCCCGGGTTCACGAAATTCTCCTGCCTCAGCCTCCTGAGTAGCTGGGACTACAGGCACCCGCCACTGTGCCCAGCTACTTTTTTGTATTTTTAGTAGAGAGGGGGTTTCACCGTGTTAGCCAAGATGGTCTCGATCTCCTGACCTCATGATCTGCCCACCTCGGCCTCCCAAAGTGCTGGGATTACAAGTGTGAGCCACCGTGTCCAGCCAACTATATTATTTGTTATTTAACTCTCAGGAGAACCCTTTCAGGCAGACACTATTTTTATTCTCACTTAAGATGTAGGAAAACAGGTCCATAAGGAGGCTTGCTCTCTTATTCAAGTTCAGACAACTGGTAAGCAGTGAGCCTAGAATCAATGAAGACAGTTTCCCTCCAGACCAAGAAGTACTAAGCCTGAAAACACTGCTTCTCTTAGGAAACAGCAAAGTAATTTGCAGACTTTATTCCAGATTGTTTTCTATTTGATAATATGTCCTGGTAAAAATAATGACACCTTACTATAAAATAAGAGTGTAGAACTTGTCTACACCACATATTTATAGATTTTTTTAAGTTATAAATTGATTAATTACCAGGAAGGAAGTACAGAACCAAGATGAGTGATTTAACTTCTAATATTGACTAAAAATTTCTTTTCTCTGTAGCAGCTGAGGAATGGCCACAACATACGTTGTGCGTTGTGATACTATACTAAAACTCAAGAAATAGAATTTTCTTAAAGCTTTTAAAGTTTAGTGCAATGTGGAATCTTAAACTCTATCAATAAACTTTATTCCTTTATTACATTAAAACACACTGATCTCTCTACTCATGGATTAATTAAAATCTCAAGTAGTTATGTATTTGGATTAATTTTAAAATATTTCTATATTATGAAAATAAAAATATTAGGCTATATTTAAGAGAAATGAGCAGATGTGGCTAAGTTTTGCCTAAATGATCTTCATGGGATCCTCCATTTAAAAGGCAGCTCCTTTTCTCTATTCTGTGATGCAAATATTAATTGTAAATTATAAAAATTTATCAAAAAGATGTTATTAAAATTAATTCACTTGTACAATGGTATAGCCTAAAGAATTTACAATGGTCTGAGGTAGCTACCTAATAAATATTTGTCTCAAATGCATTAAAAGTCTTTGGGATTGCAATGCCTTGAGACCTATCCAGTCTGAATTCATGCAGAAAAAAGTGGCACAGGTCAAATCTCTGTTATTTAGTAGGAAGTAATTTGATAGTTTGTATGACTGACAATCACATAACAATATAGCGTACTTCATAAAATTATTTTACATATTTTCTAAACTTGGAAATAAGCATAATTGGTTCTACATATAATTTTTTTTCAATTTCTGTATCACTTAAATGAAGACATCATGATCCATTCCACATATACATTTCTGTTTCCAATATTAACAAACAATCACAAACTTAAGAATTTTTGCTGTTTATGTGTGACATTTAATATATAAGAATTAAAAGGCTATCCATTATCTATTGTATTTATTTACAAACAAAGAATTGACACAGCATATTCATGAAAAATATTTGAGAGTTAGAAAAACACCTATAGGTTTTCAACGGATTTTATACTTAGAATCATTATAAAATTATTATTTCCCTTTTTCATGATATGAAGGTTATTGTAGATTCGCTGTTTTTTTCATTAAAAAGAGAAAGTACAGCTTTTGACAACAGCAGAAGTCACAGGCATTAATAAAAACCTGCATAAAATTAGGAGTAGTGATACTTGGTTTCCACTTCAAAACAGAGGGCACACAGCAAATCTTTAAACATGTCAATATCTGTTAACATCTAGGAAAATGTTCAGGCATTGTTGTCAATCAGTACAAAAAAGAATCTGAAAATAAGATACTTCTGAGAACTTAATTATGTAGGTCTGATAGAAATCAACAGATTGATGGTAATTATCTTTTTAAAATCCACAAGATGCAGGGGTTATATTCAAACATCAATGTAAATCTACTTTAAGAAATTCGCTGCTTGGGTTTAGGCGGATCGTTATTGTGTTTGGTTGAAGTCAAAGCACGTCTTGATGTTATAGATGACAATTTTGTTCCACCAGCATTTCTCGAATATTTTGGTCTCATGACTCTTTTACATTCTCAAAAATTACTGAGGACCCAAAAAGCTTTTGTGTATTTGACTTATAGCTAGTATTATTTACTGTATTAGAAATTAAACTGAGAAATTTTGAATTTACTATTCATAATTCATTTAATAAAAATAACCCCCTCATATGAGTAATAATATATTCTAATGAAAAATAACTAGAGTTTTAAAATGAGATGAGTGGTAGAGAGCTATAGTTTGAAAACAAATATTTTAATAGCCATTGTAGATAATGCTGGAAAATCTTTTGTGATACTACAATAAAATCGAGAAACAGAAAAGTTTCTTTCTTTCTTTTTCTTTTTTTTTTGAGATGGAACCTCACTCTGTCACCCAGGCTGCAGTGCAGTGGCAAGATCTTGGCTCACTGCAACCTCCACCTCACAGGTTAAAGGGATTCTCGTGCCTCAGCCTCCCGAGTAGCTGGGACCATAGGCGCGTGCCACCATGCCCGGCTAATATTTGTATTTTTAGTAGAGACAGGGTTTCACCATGTTGGCCAGACTGATCTCAAACTCCTGACCTCGCATGATCTGCCCACCTTGGGTTCCCAAAATGCTGAGATCACAGGCGTGAGGCACTGCGCCCAGCTCAGAAAAGTTTCTTAAAGTTTTTGAGGTTTCGTGCAATGTGGAATCTTAAATCCGATCAATAAACTTTTTCATTCTTTGTTACATTAAAGCACAGTGGTCTATCTTACACATGGAGTGTATATTCTACACTCATGCATGATTTGTACTCTGCCGATCCACTGAAAGCGTTTTGGGGACTCCTCAATGTCCTTGGACCACACTTTTGAGAACTGTGTTACAGTGTTTTAATAGAGAAAAATTTTTAAACACTCTTGCATTATACACATATCAAATAAATATGATGACTCAGGACTGAATATTACACATAAGACTCACTCCAAAGACATTTTCTACAGTAGATTCTCCATTTCCTATTAAGCTATGACCTGGCTTTAGAGTTCCAATCTCAGCCGGGGGCAGTGGCTCAGGCCTGTAATTCTGGCACTTGAGGAGACTGAGGTGGGCAGATCACTTGAGGTCAGGAATTTGAGACCAGCTTGGCCAACATGGTGAAATCCCATCTCTATTAAAAATACAAAAAATAGCTGGCGTGGTAGCAGGTGCCTATAATCCCAGCTACTCGGAGGCTGAGGCAGGAGAATCACTTGAACCAGGGAGATAGAGGTTGCAGTGAGCCAAGATCCCACTACTGCACTCCAGCCTGTGCAACAGAGTGAGACTCCATCTCAAAGAAGAAAAACAAAAAATTTCCACCCTCAGGGTGGAAGCAACTTCACCCTGTTGTTAACCTGTTGTTAAATCAGTTCAGTGTTACAAAAAAAAATCACTACAAATTCAGATAGCATATTAAAATGATTTCAAGATAAGTAATAAAATATTTTCTATAATATTTCTTTTTGGGTAAATAATGATGATTTTGACATGAAGAAAAAAACTCAGTATGAAAACTGAGCAGCTTTGGTGACTAGTCTATCTGCTTAAATAAAAATGAAAAAAAAAGAGCTTCCTTTTAATCTATATAATACCAAAGGTTTTTACCAGTTTGTAAGAAACACTAGCCCTAATTAAAAGTAGGTCACATTCTTTTAGGTGACAGCAGAATATTGTTAAAAGAAAAAAATTAGCAAAATGGGGTTTCTGTAGGAGGCAAAGAGAATACATCTGTTGCTCACAGAATCCAAATAAACAGCCCAAACATGCTGTTCAAAGTGAAGACAGTAGAAAGTGGAAGGCCCAAGGAGAGTTACTACTGTATGGCAGGGATTTAGATGATGTTCAGCCAGAAATTAAATTTCTGAGAAGGAATTTCTAGGATAAAATGCCCAGAAGCTGAGCTGATCCACAGTCAGTTGAGACCGGGGCAGCCAAAGAGAACTATACAGGACTATAGCTATATTACATACTTACCTGTAACTGTAGCCATATGGTTTTCTATACTCTAGGCTATTAGAATACAAGGAGACTCAGGACAAAACTAGCTTGTCCTGTTTCTAGTTTGAGCCATAGGAAAGTCTTCTTAAGACCAAGAGTATTGGGAGCAAATGAATGAAGGTTGTTTTACTCCATGGATCAAATGAACTTACTAATTGTAACAGAAGAGGTGACCTATCACGAATGCTTTCTCCTCTCCGAAGACTTCCCTGCCGTCCTCAAGACACATAACTGCCTACTGCTTTTGACTTTCTAATACAACACTTTTTTTTTTCCTTCAACATAGGCTATTATCATGTATTATAAAGCTGAGCTCTTGAGGGCAGGAATCTTTTCTTTTCTTATTCATTTTTTTATCCCAAGCATCTAATATAGTACCTACCACATACTAGGTACTAAATAATTATAATAGTTGTTTCTTGAATGAATATCCAAATAAAATCAAAATTAGGTTTTTTTTTTTTCAGAATGTTATGTTGTTTTTTTTTTTTTTTTTTTTTCTTTTTTTTTTTTTTGTTTGTTTGTTTGTTTGTTTGAGATGTAGTTTCACTCTGTTGCCCAGGCTGGAGTGCAGTGGCATGATCTTGGCTCACTGCAACCTCTGCCTCCTGGGTTCAAGGGATTCGCCCCCCTCAGCCTCTCAAGTAACTGGGATTACAGGCACATATCACCACACCCAGCTAATTTTTTTGTATTTTTAGTAGAGACAGGGTTTCAACATGTTGGCCAGGCTGGTCTCGAACTCCTGACCTCAAGTGATTCACCCACCTTAGCCTCCCAAAGTGCTGGGATTACAGGCATGAGCCACCCCACTCAGCCAGTACTTTGCTTCTAATGTTTTATCTTAAAATGCTAAATTACTTTAATCTTGTTCTAAAAGAAGTTTTGTACTTTCAATGCATTGGATTCCAAAACCTAAAACCTCCAAAACGTGCTATACAATTTTCCATTCTTCTCAATCTGCCAGTCTTAAAATTTGTTTCCCCGAGGTATCCACTAGGGTTGAAATTAATCATACTATATATTATTTTAAAAGTCATAAGTTTACTTATCCTGGCAAAGCGACTGACACGTAGGTAATTTTCTTTTCTCTTTTACTTTTGGCTGTAGAAAGCAGGAAAGACAGAGAGCATCAGTGCATCCTTGCACTTTAGAGGCAATGACATTCAGTAAATCATATCTCAAAATGGTAATAATACATCCTGTTTCAGGCTGTTGTATGGATTACAGTAAATTCATGTCAGGCATCCGGCTCATGTTCAGAATAGTATCAGGCCTTTTGTGTTGTTTTTTACATTTCCTGGCTAGTCCAAGACAGCATCGTGTCTCACTTAAACCGCTGCAATAGCTTCTAATTGGCCTTCCTGATTTCACACTTGTCACCCCAGTCTCCACACAGTAGCCATAATGATGCTTCTGAAAACGTAAATCGGATATGCCACGCCCCTGCTTAACCCCATCCAATGGCTTCCCTTGGTCCTGACTGTTAGGGCTCACATGAAGACTCCACCCCACTCCAATTTCATCTCCTGATGTGACATTCCTGCTACTACATCACCAGCCTCCTTGTGGTGCCTTAAACATGCCAGGCACGATCCAGCTTGGGCCCTTGCTACATCTAAGGATCCCTTGCCTGGAACGTGCTTCCCTTCACTTCCATTACTTTAGGCCTCTGCTCACATACTTCTTTATCCTCTCAGCCTCATTCCAGTCACTACGTTTCATTCACTACTATTTGCCCAAGATCGACAGCAGTGCCTGATACGCTGTGAGCCTTCAAAAATATTTGCTGAATAAATAAATAAATATATTATTGATAATAATTCCTTAAAATCCTAGCTAGCATGCAGGAGAACTGTAAAATCATGGGAAAACATTTTTCTTTATCACAAACTTAAAAATAAGAATAGCTAGTATTTATTGAATGCTTACTTGCTGTACAGACAGGAAGTAACTAATTTGGACCTCATGCAAAACTTACATTATAATCATTGTGCCCATCTGGCAGTTTAGAAAAGCTGAGATTCAGCGAAGTTAGGTAATTAACCCCAATACAGTTAGGAAACGATAGAGTCTGGTATTGAACTCAGACCTTCTGGCTCCAGATTCTATCTGAATCAATACGATAACTTCTAAAAGTAACTTCACAACTAAAATACTCTAGTCTCCTCACAATATTCATTTTCTTGTAGGGTTCATAAAATCACTTTGATCTACTGTTACAATATGTCAAATGATTTGTTACGATTCAAAGAGCATTTCTTCCTGTCATGTTGGGAACGGTAAGAAACAATACAGAACTGGCAGGGCGTGGTGGCTCACACCTGTAATCCCAGCACTTTGGGAGGCCGAGGCAGGCGGATCACGAGGTCAAGGGATCGAGACCATCCTGGCCAACATGGTGAAACCCCATCCCTACTAAAAATACAAAAATTAGCTGGGCATGGTGGCACAAGCCTCTAATCCCAGCTACTCGGGAGGCTGAGGCAGGAGAATTGCTTGAACCCAGGAGGCAGCAGTTGCAGTGAGCCAAGATCGCACCACTGCACTCCAGCCTGGCAACAAAGCGAGACTCCAACTCAAAAAAAAAAAAAAAAAAAAAAGAAAAAAGAAAAAAAGAAATAAGACAGAACTTATTTCTCAGTCAGCCCACACTTGATAGCTCATAATGATCTGAGGAGATGTAGCTCCCTGTCTTAACAGAAACTGTGTGAACTGCTCCTGTTCATCAATCATGTAGTGGCTGTTTACTCGTCCCCAGGTCACATGTCTCTCCACATAGCATCTGGGTCTTCCCCTCAGCAAAACTAAAATGTGCGATGACAGATGAAATTTCTGCTTTTATTTAGATATGAAATTCAAACCTAAGTTGGAATGCCCCACTGTTGGAAAACAAACTTAAAGCATTAATGAAGCATAAATTTTATGTCTAGTTTATACGATTGACCAAAAAAAAATACATCAATTATTTAATGATCATGACATAAAGGTAAACACTTGGAATTACATAAACAATCATTCTCTTTCTCAACTTTTTCTAAGGGTTTTCCCATTTACACATTAATTTTTGTCCAAGTGATCTTACTACTTTGTTGAGAAAAAGGGTCAAATGTAGAAAATAAACTAACATGACAGCAATATTAGGAAAATTAAGAAACAATAAGAATTATGAACAGAAGTGTTTAACAAAGGAAACATGGTACAGGCTTTGCCAATTATGAAATTAAATCACTCTGGATGCAGCAAGGAAATAGAGAAATTGATAGAGTAGAAATTAAGAACTAGGTTGATTGCCCTGACAAAGGTAACTGAATAACTTTAATTTTCTGTACTTCAAAAGACTTATTATAAAATTAATCTCACCACGTAGATTATCCTTCCAACTCAAGTTCATTGAATTGTGGTGTTAAATCTGAAATTCTACCTACTACCTACCAGAATAGGATTCAAGAATTCCAACAATCTCTAGAAAAAAAAATATGCAAAATTTTGTGCAGATATTTAATATTCATTTTACTGGGAAAAGTTGCACATCTTACATGAATTTTTCAAGGCAATCTATGACCCAATACAAATTTAGAAAAAGCCTATTCAATATAATTGGCATGAATCATTGATATTTATATATTTTACACATACCAGTTTATATGGAAGACAAGTTTTGTAAGACATAAGACAAAGACTTTTCTTTTTGGGACGAAGCCATCCTACTACCTAGAGGAATGTCTATCCATCCTCTATTAGATGGCAGTCTTAGGTTGCTGGTTTCAGTAATTTTTTGAAGGAAAAGAGGTATTGCTTCTGATACCTATTCTCTTTTAAAATAACAGATTTTCTAAAATGGATGTCAATAACCCATTTAATTGAATATCAATGCATATTAATCATGTTTTTCAATGCAAATGAAAAACTTTATTAGGACTAAGGCCTGTAGAGAAACTAAAAGCTAAAAGGATAATAGTCATCTATTCATTACTCAAAACAATTCCAAAATGTAAAGTCCATGTTAGGAAACCTAACATAATTGTACTTTAATTATTTTTTTAAAATGTATCAAATAGGAAATCATTTAAAACAAATGTCCTAGAGGTAGTTATCAAATTTGTTTATTAAGTTGTCAGCCCTTCGTGGACCTCTTTTGCAAAGCACAGGTGAATAACCATCTTATTTATGGCAAAGTAACTGTTGTAAACCAAAGACTCAACGACTTTCATTGATTCATAAAAGTACTAACAGCTTAAAATGTACCCCCAACATCACCATGGCCACTTCTGCTGCTCTACAGCCACCATTTATTGAGGGCTGACTCAACTCTGCTGGGCATTTCACATCTGTTTTCTCATTTGTCCTCACAGCAACCCTTCAAGAAAAATATTGAACTGGAGCTGCATTTTAGATGAGGTAAGCAATTATGACCTAGACTTCCTTCCTAGGAGGAACACTTTTCCTATTACCCATCCCTTCTAGAGAAAGGGGAGAACTGATTTAATTTTTAGACAGGTGTGCAGCCTCTGAGATATTCTGTCATTCTGCTAACATATTGGCTCTTCAGAGGGATCGATTAAAAAGCAATTGAGCCACAGAACCATTGGTGTAGGCCTCCTGAGTACAGAAGAGGAGGAAGCTCATTCAATCATGCATTATATTAGAAATTAGAACCGATCCATAGATGAAAAAGCAATTAATATCCTATAGGAAGAAGAAATAAATATTATGAGATCAGAAGAGCTTGATCCTATAATATTAGACCTAGAAAGTACCTTAGCAACTGTTTTTCTTGCATCCTTCAATTAAAGGCTATATTTTATATTTGTATACTTTATTATCTACTAGATATTTTCAACATTTCCTTGTAAAAGAAGCATTAGGTGAATCAGGCACTGTGCCCAGTTTAACTTGTACTATAAAAGCTGGGGTAGAAGGCCTTCCCTTTGCCTTATATAAAATACAGACAAATATTAGAATTCTTATTTGCACAAGGACAAACAACAATTTTATATTACCTTGGCACTTACTACTTATCCAAAGTCATGTTAGTAATTTAAAATATGTTTTAAAATCTTGGATACAGATTAGTACAATTGAAAGGTGTTATTACAGAGATCAACATAGAGCCTAGAATATACAAAGTTGAAAACAAACAAACAAACAAACAATAAAACAGTATCCATTCCCCACTATGTGAGTGAGATCAAATTTATCCATTCTCAATGAGTTCAGGAATTTCAGCCTGAAAGAACATGACACAGGCTGGGAAGACTTGAAAACAAATCCGCTGAAACTATTACTATGGTCTCAAATGATTCACAGAGAGCAGGAAAGAGGATTTAAGAGCCGAGATACACAAGTGCAACTGATCTTTAAGAAATAGAAAATACATTGTATAAATGACAAAGTTGACAACTTAGTAATGATTTTGGGCAAGGCTCTACACTTTGGGCCCTGAGAAGATAAAACAGAGTCATGTATCAGATTAGTGATTAGTTTAGCGAGCTATTAAAATTTCTTACAACTCTGAAAATGTGGACTTATCAATAATAGTGACTAGTTTGGATTCTCTGGATAAACATGTCCCTAGAATGTAGAAGGGAAATTCCTTAGACTAACATAGCTTAATAATTGCTTGATAGCAGTACAGCCAAGTAGTTAAGAGAGTTACTCTAGACTTGATTAAATTGACTTCGGCTCTGCTACTTATTCCAGGTTCATAAACCATCGTTTGAAACCTTAAAGCCAGAGATTTTGCAATTTGGATGTTTTTTTACCTTTAGAAAGAAACTACGGTGAATAGTCTGTATATTTTATTAACATTCCCAGTATCCAATACTCAAACACATTATTTCTACAGTGACTATTCATACTAAGTATAATAAATAAAGGCTTTATATATCCTCACCTCAATTTAGGTCAGATTGTTTGCCTCTAAAATAGCTCAAGTCTATGGAGGGTAGAATTCTAAAATGAACCCCAAGTGTACATGTACCCCTGGCTGTGCATGTCCTTTATAACAATCCCCTACCCTAGAGTGTGCATAGGGCCAGTGAATATGATGGATATCATTCATGTTACATTATATGGCAAAGGCAAAGGGATTTTTGCAGATGTAATTAAGGTCCCTAATCAGTTGATATTGAGTTAATAAAAAAGCAGATTATCTCGGGTGGACCTGTCTTAATCTTATGAATGCTTTAAATGAGGATCTAGTAGTCAGAGACTATAAGGAAAATAGGCTTTCTCCTACTGACTTTACAGAAGCAAGCCACCATGAGTTTTACAGCTGCCAAAAAGTAAATTTTGCCAACAACCCATAAACTTGGAAGACAATCCCAAATCTCAAATAAGGTGATAAGAGGCTGTCTGGTGAGACCTTGAGCAGATCAGGTCATACCCAATTCCTGACCTATGCAAACTGTGACATAATAAATGGGCATTGCTTTAAGCTGACAAGCTTGTGGTACTTGGTTATACATCATGGAAATGCATGGAAATCCAATCCAAGGTTAGATCACCTTTTGTTAACAATTAGTTACAAAAACATTTTAGTTCTTAGAGATTTCTGAATTTTGAAATTGTGAATAAGGAATTGTATGCCTGTGGTTGTATGACTTGATAAAGTATTTAATTGCTATGAGCTTTAGTTTTCTTATCTTTGAAAGAGAGGCAGTAACAACACCTACCTCATAGGGTGGTGGTGAGAACTTAATAAAATAGTGTATATAAGATACTTGATATAAAACATGAAACCACCAACCCACTGCAAACGTTTTATTATTATTATTGTTATTATTATTAGTATTATTAGTATTATTATTTTCTACCCTTTGCTCTAAACCAGCGATCTCAACACTATAGCTACATGTTAAAATCACCAGGACAGCTTTAAGAAATAGCAGTGCCTGGGCCCCACTCCATATCAATTATACTGGGATCTCTGGTTGCAAGACCAGTACCACTGCAGTTTTAGAAGCTCCTAAGATGACTCTAATGTTCTCTAAGACTCTAAGATGACTCTAATGTTAGCTTGAGAATGACTATTCCAAATATGTCACAGAAAATCTTGGCTTTTTAAAAAATTTGGTAGCGTTTAATGGGTATTTCTGAATAACTCGCCATCAAGAAAGGGAATATTCAATTTTTAAACAAGCTTTGCCCTCCACTTTACATAATGAATTTTTTCCATTATATATCCCTATTAGACTAGTTTAGTAGATATGGGTTTACTAGGTAGCTTCTTATAGTGTAACTCCTTTTGGAGAACTGACAAATCACAGGCCTGGCTCCCAAAACAAAAGACACCAAACCTTGTATCCCAAATGCACCAAACGCAAGGCCCTTTCAGAGCACATCACTTTCCAATGACTCTACTTGATTTCTACTATAATGAGACTGAATATAGAATGCACACTGGTCAAACTATAAATAGCAGTAGAACTCTGACCCACAATCTATGAAGCAACCAACCTAGAAAGACAATTTACACAGAATAGTCAGAGCTTGATCAGAGACTGCCAACTTCCAGTTTTATTATTTCTTATTTTTTGGTCTCTGCTTCCAACTCAGAACCGACCAGAAAATCTAATATGCCGCTCAAACTAATCATATACCTAGTTCACCTCCTAGGTGAACTAGTTCATGTTCTCATGCCAACAATCCCAATCAGAGTACACCTAGAGCCTTCTTTCTCTGCCTTTCCCACACTTCTGTTTTACTTTTTCATTTTTATTTTATTTTATTTTATTTTATTTTATTTTATTTTATTTTATTTTATTTTATTTTATTTTATTTTATTTTATTTTATTTTATTTTATTTTATTTTATTTTAACACTGACAGGGTCTCACTTTGTTGCCCAGTCTGCTTTCAAATTCCTGGGCTCAAGTATTCCTCCCTTCTTGCCCTCCCAAAGTGCTGGGATTACAGGCATGAGCCACCATGCCCAGCCTCCTGCTTTACTTTGAGTCTCTACCAAATGCATGTGATGATGGCTACTATGGAAAGCTTTGAATAAACTGCTCTAATTTGTGTGATTTTATTTATAACTCCCACAAAAATGTAGGTGAAGGAGGAGCATGTTCTTATAAGCACAACTCCAATTCCTGTTACACATTTTTATCTATTCATGTAATTTAACTGTGAATGTTTAAACTTTGTGTTGGAGTATAATATCCAGAAAAGTGCACATTAAGTATAAAACTTGGTGAATGTTCACAAACTGAAACACCTGTGTAATTAGCACCAGGTGAAGGAACTGGTTGTAACTAGAGGCCCTCCTTTGTGCTCCCTTCCAGGCACCACAGCCTCCCCAAAACAGGTGACCACTATGCTGACTTCTAACATCACAGATTAGATTGGCCTGCTTTATATTTTATTGAAATGGAATCAGAGAATAGTATCCACGTTTAATGTCTAGTTTCTTTCATTCAATGTTATGTTTCAGTTTTGTCCTTACTTCTGCATGTTTTCCTTGCAATGTGACACTCCAGTGTAATGAATGCTTCACAATTTATATTGGGTTGTTTCTAGTTTGGAGCTATGAAAAATTGTGATGCAGTGAACATTCTAGTACATGTCTTTTGCCAATCTGCACATTTCTGCTGGAAATGTATCTAAGACTGCATATGTTTCACTTTGATAGATATGAAAATTATTCTTTAATTTAAAAAAAAGCGCAAGAATCATGTATTGGTCCTCAACTAAAACTGAAGAAGGAATTTGGTAGCCAAATGGGTGCAACCTGAATCCTGAATTTTCTTTCATGGTAATGCTATTTTAAAAGATTGCAACAAAAATGTTTATCCTACAAAAAACCAACATTGCAGATATTATGCCATTTTCATTTCTTCTAGAAATACACAGACTATCTTATGTAAAAGGTAATTTACATCTACTGGAAATATATATATATCTGAGAATACGAGTATAAGAAAAGCATCCTTGGCTTTCTTTTTGTGTAATATAAAAAGAGAAAGAAGGTTGGATTTTGGGAAGGCTTGAACTAAGCAGGACAAACTTCTCCCTTATATAAGCTGCTTGAGGCAGGGGCCAAGTCAGATTCATCTTTATAGTCTCACATCTGTACCTCTGATACATGAAGGATTTGGCTCAATGTTTGTGGAATAAATGAATCCTCAAAAAGCCATGTCAGCAAATTTTCCTCTTGAAATGTTCTTTTAATGAGCTGGTACGACACTTGATAAAATTCATTAAATCAGCCTTCCTAGCCCTTCCTTTTGTTGTTTGTGCTTCAGAGCTCAGCACTGGGAACCTGCCCTCAAGTCCTCCCCTTCCAAGGGAGGCTGGAAAGGGCTTGAACCAAAAGAGAAAAGAAAGCAAATGTTTACATTTTACCTGCTCTGGGAACACAGACTGCTCACCTCAGCATTCAAATAAGTGCCCTCCAACCCCAAGGTGGGATGGAGAGAGGTCCTGTTGTATTATGAATGTTGCTACAATAAGGCATAAGAAGAAGCAATAGGAAACACAGTTGAGCCCCCGAATCTGGCAGCTTCCAGAGGCCTCAGAACATTCACATTTGCAGCTGCATTAACTGTGCTTGTTTAGTAGCTGACATTCACCATTCATATTTTCAAAGAGCTATTTAGATCGAATTTCAAAGGTATGTTTTGAGGGGACCAAACACATAGCACCATGGTAAGCTACCTCAATTTTGCAGATTTTTCATAAATTGCCATTAAAAAAATCACATTGCATAGTAAGTAGAAATCAGCCTCAGAGCAAAAATGTACTAGATCAGATTTTTTTAAAAACTGCCCTTACATTTTTTATGCACTTTCCCTCTTCACCTCACCAATCCCATATGGAAAGAACAAAATCATAAAAACGTTAAAGAAATAGTATCACCCCAAATTCCACCACTGTAGCCCAAGAAATGTTTACATTTTTTCTTAATTCTTGTAAAGTCTTTGTTCAGATGCACAATTAGAAAAATAATGGTAATCATGATATTACCATTGGTTTGAAGTCATGTTATGTCATAGACATTTTACATTTTACTCTTCCCCAAGGAACACTGACCATATTGTAACCAAGTCTTCATAATATTAGTTTTTAAATTATGCAATACCCTACCCACAATGAACTGTCATTCTATTTTATTACTGTGTGACATTTTGACCACAGAAAGTTTTTTGCTATTCCATCTTCGTGGCTTTTTAGTATTTTTCCTACTTTTAAAATTATTTTCTGAGAATAAATAGCAATAGGAATACGAGCCAAAGAGTATGTGTATATTTATTGTTTTTAAAATAAATTTACTTTCCAACATAATTTTTGTCAGTTTTACAAATTTAAATAGTCAGAATACTAAAATGTGAAGAAATAGCACCCCAAATTAGGAAACTATTCTAATTTGGCTTATACCCATCACATTGCTAACCACCATCTATAAAGATTTGTCTGGATAATGCTTTCATTAAATGATGCATATTTTAAAGTAACAAATGTTCACCTTTTTGTACTGCTGGCAAGTCAGAAAAATCATCCATTTTCAACAGTAGATTGAGGTAAGATTTCCATAGAGTAAAAAGCTAATCTTAGTTGAAAATAGGTCATATGCCATAGTTTGTACTATGGGCTTTCTCAGTGTCATCTAATTTGATGCTGCAAAGTAAATAATAACTGCCCCCGTTTTTACAAATTGAGATTCTAATATTAAGACTTGGTTGGCCGGGTGCGGTGACTCACGCCTGTAATCCAAGCACTTTGGGAGGCCGAGGCGGGCGGATCACGTGGTCAGGAGATGGAGACCATCCTGGCTAACACTGTGAAACCCCGTCTCTACTAAAAATACAAAAATTAGCTAGGCATGGCGGCAGGTGCCTGTAGTCCCAGCTACTCGGGAGGCTGAGGCAGGAGAATCGCTTGAATCCAGGACGCAGAGGTTGCAATGAGCCAAGATCGCGCCATTGCACTCCAGCCTGGGCAACAGAGCGAGATGTCTCCAAAAAAAAAAAGACTTGCTTAAGGTCACATAGATTCAGGGTAAAACACAGATCAGGTTGTTTCTACTACAACATTCTAAATACATAAAAAATTAATAAACTAATTACACAGATACTTCAGGATTGCTTTCAAGCAGAGGTGTCCAAACGTTGAAAATCAGCTAGCAAATTTCTTATAACGGGGAAGTAATTAACTGATTATTTGGGAGATACTGTACTTTTTCTGACTTTTGGTTAATTACAAAGAAGAATCACTTCATAAAACTTATTTCAGGTGAAAGAATTAATTATAAAGCATTATATAGTGATGGCTACATAAAACTATATTTCAAACATTATTTTATTCTTGACATACTACTATTTTTACAACATGAACATTTCTACAATGTTCCACCAGTGTTCACAAATATTATTTTCCTCTTTTTTGTCAGTTTATTGCTGAAAAACAGTATACATACAGAAAAGTGTATAAATTTTAACAAGGTAAACATATTCATATGATGCATTCACATCAAAAAACAGAAATTACCATTATCCCAGAAATCATGCTTGTAACACCAGAGATTAGTTTTGCCTTTACAGATTTTTTTTTCATCTAGCAAAGCTCTGATAAATTCTGTGACCTTTATTGAAGTATTCATTTAATTTCTGCTACCTCTTCCATTTCTTCCCTGAAGATACAAGTTTATCCCATGAGATCAAGTAAAGTAGACCAGATGAAAATAGTAATATCAAATTGGCACTAGTAGGGACAACCTTTGAATACCTATCAGTTGGCACATACTATACAGGACCTTTTTTTTCCCCACTCTTACAACCACATCAAAACTAAAAAGATTATGTTTCAGTAAAACAACTCACAGAGAGTAGTTATATTTGCATAACAGGATTTATTCCTGCTTAGTTCACTACCATCTGTTTTCATATTTTAAATCAAAAGATTTATACATTAAACAATCTTATGTAGCTTTTCACATGCTATTTTAGAAGGCAATTGGCCCAAATCCTGATTATTTTTTTCTAAATATATAAAGTTGTTTCCATAGGTAGGAAACAAACCTTCAAACTCAACATTTTTTGATATAAATAATTTAAAGTCTTATCACAACTGTGAAAAGAGCAATTACTTATCCCATTTATGATAAATTATTAATTGAAGTATGCATTCAAATATATACTTCCTGATAGAAACTTCTTTAATCCTTATGTAGAACATAAAACACTAAACAAAGGAGAAAAATCTTCAGTAATTCACTTTTCTCTGAAATTTACATTTCTCTGAAATGGTTCAAGATGCTTCCCCTAATGGAGAATAAAATGAATTATGTGTGGAACTAGATAATTATTGTAATGAAAATGTTAGCATTTAACTATCAAAAGCACATACATAGTACATGCTGTGTCACATCTTCCTATATTAATAGGTTTTAAGTATTAGATTATTTATAATTAAGATTCAACAACATAAAAAATAAATTTTTTACTACCTTACCCATACATCTAAACTAAAATGTCACAGAGGGTAGGGTAAGGAAAGTAATTATTCAGATGTTATTCAAATAAGCCTGAACAGTTACCTATTTACATAAAAAATTGGATGTTTGACTTTATGTTGATTAAATAATCAACTGATGTCTTTATTGCCTCTGTGACCATTTTATGATTTTTAAGCCATAGCCTTAGAATTTTCAAGAATATCACTTTAGAAAAAAAATAGCTATTCTTCCATCTTGACAATTTTGTATCATTTAACCACAAGGGGGCCGTAGCTATCTTCTTTGAATTGTTTAAGCATGCCAGGAAGCAGATAATATTGAAAATAAAATCAATCCATTCTCAAAAATTAAGTAAACATAAGAAAACAATTAGGAACATAAAAACCTGATTTTTGAAAGTAAAATGAATATGAAACACACGGGTTTTTCCCATACATGTTACACATTTGAAGCAAGATACTTTTCCCTACTTCTGTCTCCAAAATAGGCATATCTCTGTACCTTCTGAACTCACAACAGACTTTTACCTTAAACAGAATTAGTATTAAGTATGATCGCTTGTGAGAATTATTAATAAAGCCACTATTGTTCAAGTGCTGCGATTTATCACTTGGGAAATAATAAATGCACCTCCAGTCTGTGCTAACCTGATGACCTGAGGTGAAATTTGAGAATGAGTAAAATTATCAAAATAGGCTCCCCTGGCTAAGTGAGCACACTAAAAAAGGAAAATAACATCTAACAATGGTATGCTTAAATTATGTTCTTTTTTAAAAAAATTAAAATTACAAAACAGATGGAATGGTAAACTACACAAAGCAATAAACGTTTTGTTCAAATATTCTCTCTGGTACATTCAGCAAAATAAACTCCTCTCTGCAGATAAAAATGTAACATTTGTCTTCTGAAAGAAATATTCCACACAAGTGCTAGGATAAAGTAGAACTAAACCAGCTGTTCCACCTGTGGCCCTACGTTAATACTTTAGTGCCTTCAAAGATGTTATCCAGAACCCTCACCAAAGGCAAATGAACTTTCCCTGATGGGAGGGGCAGGCTGCTTCTGAAGCACTGGCCACATTGTGAATTCACACTATATCCAATGATCCTTTTAAATTTCCAGTCATTCATGCCATCCTCACATTATCACTTTAAATTTTGTTATACCAAGGAAGCAAAATGTTGATAACAGTAATAATAAATGCCAGAATAACAGAAATATTCATCCTTTTAACAATATTGATACAAGTTCTTAGACTCTTCCAATTTTAAAATTTCATGCCACATCTTTCATATTCATTCTCACGTTTTCATAATATCTGGATTTCCTTATTTTTTTTTTAAGATTTTTCCTCAAATGCCAAGCACCACTGTCTAACTACTCTGGTGGTTGAAGGATATTTAGGCTTTGAGATAACATTATGACAAGCCAACTGGACAATACAGAAGAGGGCAAGAATGACCTGGATGTAGTCCTAAAATATTACAGTGTATGAGCCCCAATAATGTCTCTGCACTAAGGAAATGGATATTTCCATGACTCATTCCCCTCATCCATCTAATGGAAATGTACTCATCACCTGCTCTATATGCGGATGACTATGTGCCCATGAACTGTGGAAGACGTATACATAAATTAAGCCTATTAACCCTCCCCATATTCTTATGTGAAAAGCCAAGGAGTGAACAGAAATGAGTAGGCTAACATTTCGCAAAATTCTCAGTTATACAGCACTTCTTTGTTGAGTGAAACCAATATTTGAAAAGAAAAAGCAATCACAGAGAAGAGAAAAATCCTCTCTAGAAATTCCTAACAAGTTACCAATAAATAGCGAATTATAGAATGTGAAACCCAACTTCCTGGGCCAAATGTTATTTTCTGCACAAATTTTAAGAGCCTTTGGATCCACTCTGTTTTAGGGTGGCATAGGCTCAGTCCATTCCAATGGAAAACAGACGGTGATTCCAGAGCCCAATCTATATTAAAAACAGTGGTAGTCAATAGTATAATATGGCATCTGTATTCCAAACTGATAGGTACTCTAGACATGCATAACTAATGCACAACAACATCTTTCCTACACGTTTTTCAAAAGACCTTCAACAAGTTGCACTTGACATTCACAAAAGAGCACATTCCCTGTGATAGTGCTATTTCTCTCTTTAGTTTTAAATTAAATGTGACATTCATAATTTAATCTCTTCAACTAACAAATTGTATATCAGAAAAATTGACTTAGAGTAAGCATTTTCTTCACTGATTAATATTAGAATGGGGAATTCAACCAAAGCTATTAAAAGCTTTTGTCCCTTTCTTACTAGTAGTGTTTCTTACACTGAGCTTTTTGTAAAAAGCTGTAACTTGATACAACAAAAGTAGAAGAAAAAACAGTATTTTTAAGCTCTATTTCACCATGTTCTTAATATTTCCTCACGGCAGATTTTCATGCCATAAAACTAATTTACCACCTACTGTAGGTGATGTTAACTCTAAATTTTAAAATTGTATGAAAAGCAAAATAAAATAATAAATAATCCAATTACTAAGAACTTACTAAAGAGACTCTCCTTCCTCAACCATGGTTAAATCCATTTACATTTCTAACTCAATATTTTAATCCAATTATAAATAAAAATGTCCTTTAATGGATCCACTTAAATCATAAACCAGCACTTGTAAAATTAAAAATTACCACAGTAATTCTATAGCCTGGTACTTATTTAAAGTGTCTTTTCTAAATAGCTGGGTATTTACCCAACCCTTATATAAATTATGTAAAAAGTAAAGACCAGAAAAAAATATGTTCTAAATCCTAAAAGCAAATTTTACAAGTCTCCCACTCTTAATACATTTCAAAATACTAAACTAATGATAATCATTTTCCCCCTGACATTTTCCATTTGAATAAAGTCAGGAAATAAAAAAGACAATCTAATAACTAAAACTTCTAAAGCTAGATCAGCAAATTTTTACTGAACATAAGGCATCAGAGTGATGTGTTATTGGCAAAACATACAGACATACACACAGATATATACTTATATCATGTATTCTAGATCGGTTTTTTTCCTACCTCCAATCTTCTGTGATTTTATTCTATTGGGCTATACATCAGGTGTGACTAGGTTGTCTCAAACCTTATTCATTTAAGTACTTCTTATTTTATAATCAAATTATGGGCAATTTATAATCTCACATTAACATTTTGATCTAATTGGATTATTTTCTGAAAGCAAAGTACAGATTGCAAGCTAAAACACACATTAAGTATAAGCACTTGCAAAAGCAGGACAGAGAGTCTTGAAAGTGCTTAATTTCAATATGCTATAACCTATAAGTAACTTACACAGTGTATTCAAATATATATTCAGTACTTCACTATGTGTTGGTCACCATGTTAGTTGCTTTGTTATACATTAAAAAGAATCAGATACAAAGGCATCAAACCATAAAACACATTAGCACAAGTTATATGTGTGTACTTAGTAGCTTACCTAAAATCTAAAGATGTCAATTAAAAAATACAGTTAAATGATATAAACATTACTACTCATTACTGTTACTCATAGTTGCTTATAGTTACACAATATTTTTTCCACACACTATCTCACACATATTACAATCCAATTTCATCCCCTCAACATCTTACATGTTAAGTAAAATAGATACTATCTTCTATTGTGAATGAGGAAATGAAAAGATAGACGTCCTGAAACTTTGCCACACAGAAAATCACAGAATAAATTCATATAAGAGGGGAATAAGATTTAAGTTGTCTGTCTTCTAGTAGTGTCCCACCACTACCTCACATGTAACATACCCATACTTTCTCATGCTATCACTAGCAAGGGGATTTATGCTAACCTTTTGAATGTGTTCTTATTTTTGATGCCTCAATTTGTGAACCAATCATCTACAACATAGGGGAGAGGCAAAATTATATCACACAAGTAGACATTCGCAAACACATAATGAAGCTACTAATAAGTCACATTAAAAATGGTCCTATTAAAAAGTGAACAAAGGACATGAACAGACACTTTTCAAAAGAAGACATATATACGGCCAACAATCATATGAAGAAAAGCCCAAAATCACTAATCATTAGGGAAATGCAAACCAAAACTACAATGAGATACCATCAGAATGGCTATTATTAAAAGTCAAACAATAACAGATGCTGGCAAGGTTGCGGAAAAAAAGGAAACGCTTACGCACTATTGGTGGAAGTGTAAATTGGTTCACCCACATTCAGCAGTAACTGATCTATTTGCAAGAAGAATCTATGAGTTTTTTTGAGAAGAGGAATCTTGGATCTTGACTTAGACACTTTTACATCTTCAGTGTTATCTGTATATCTGTTACACAGAAGTCACTCTTAAATGTTTATTGAAATGAAAACTGTCATCACATAACGCTACACCTAGAGTTGCCTCTGATGTATCTGTCCTTGCAGATAGACTAGATGTTGCTTGGGAATAAACAGGGCAATTGGATTCCTTCATTTTATTATTCTCAAAACTAGTCACAATATCTGACCCAAGATAGATATGCAACAATCTTTATTGAACGAAAATAAAATCACTGAGTAGATGAATGGTATATTAGGATATGGACATTTTGAGGTAAGTAATATATTCAACTGATGAAAAGAAAATAGCAACCAATAGAAACTCTAGTAATGACTGTGCTTATCTTTACAATGAATTTTAGTTAAATTCATTTCTCCTTTTTCTCTAATATCTTTAAGAAGAACAGAATATTATTTTAGAAATACTATTATGCCAAGAAAATAAGAATATGAATCAGTATGCTCATTGGTAAATGGCTAGATCTTATTGCCCCCAAATGCCAAAAACTTATTCAAATAAAGCTATATATGGAACCAATACGATAAATTTGGTGGTGTACTGTTCTAAAAAAAAAAATCGAGCCTCTATGAAGGCACCATAAGGAAATCAGAATTTTAGCTCCACACAATCATGATTTGACAATACTTTTTAAATACTCAGTAGACCCCACATCCTTGAAAAAATCCCACCGCTATAGTAATGCGCCCACATTTCCTTAAAGTTTCTCATTAGTAATGATAACAATAGTAGGTAAAAATAATTGTGCTATTTAAATGCATTTATTGCAGAAAATTTATTGTTCTCTTTAAGAAGCACTTTGCGCTTCAAAGCTTTTCACTAGAAAGAGACAAGGAATAATATTATCAATAACCATCATAAAAGTATCAAAGCCCATATCATTAAAGGTAGTGGAAGAGTTTTCCACAGAAATAATACTGAAGCCTAAATTGTCATGTAGCCTAAATGTCTCTTTTTTTTCATTAGATTAGGAGTCAACTGAATTTTCCTGACTAGTAAATTACTTTGTAAACGGCTGGAAGGACCCATTGGAGGTCATTAGCCTATCTGCAGGGTCTACTGGAATTTGACTCTGTGCTTCTGATGTGTATACACACATACTACCACCCCAACGATGGGACTCGTTTTCAGGTTTTCTACACATTTATGAGATCTCAGCTTATAAGAGTGCTCTTTCCACGGTCTGTGGTAAAAAGATTAGGACATTCAGTATAAAGAAGCAATAAATAATGTAGATGTTATTTGCTTAGCTAAGAATTGACATATTAGAAATGAATATAGCACTAAGATTATTGTGCAAAAGAACAGTTATGAACTACAATTTTAAACTCACTTCAGGGCCTCTATGGAATAACAAAAGGATCCTTGACTTTGGCATCATACACACCCACGTTTAAACCCCATCCCTGGCACTCAGGCATAGCAGTTGCATCACTGGGCCAAATTAATGTCTATGAGCCTTGGTTTCCTCCTCAGTAAAAATAACACCACTGACCTCGTAAGTTTATTTTGGTTATTAAGTAAAATAATATCTCTCAAACAAAAGAAAAGGCTCTCAATCTATGTTATATCCCTTCGTCTTCTCCATTCTGCCATTATAGACAAGCTCCAGGAGGAATTGAATTTCAACCCTGATCTAATAATCTCATTTGATATTTTGGATCTAAATCTATTATGTGAGTTTAAAAAACTATTAGCCTCCTTTCATAAGGACATGAGTCATACATTGAGTTTTAAAATCTCAAAGTTTAGAGGCAAATACAAGTGTATTACTGACTTGGCAGTATAAATACATCAAAGAATTCTCACAAACTATATCTTTTATGTTGCTTTATGTACCAATAATTCATCAATTAATTTATTTTACTAAATTCTTAAAACACACCACTTATGTTTTATTTAAAAGGTAACTTTAGGCCAGGCGTGGTGGCTCATGCCTGTAATCCCAATCTCAGCACTTTGGGAGGCCAAGGAGGGCGGATCACGAGGTCAAGAGATGGAGACCATCCTGGCCAACATGGTGAAACCCCGTCTCTACTAAAAATACAAAAATTAGCTGGGTGCGGTAGTGCGTGCCTGTAGCTCCAGCTACTCATGAGGCTGAGGCAGGAGAATCACTTGAACCCAGGAGGTGGAGGTTGCAGTAAGCCAAGATCGTGCCACTGCACTCCAGCCCGGGCGACAGAGCGAGACTCCATCTCAAAAAAAAAAAAAAAAGAAAATTTAAGGCCTTACTTTAAAGGTGTCATAAAGTATAGTTATGGAAATATTTTATGATTTTAACTGAATGGAGAGTACACAAACCTAGGGATCTAACTCAGTCCTTAAATCATCTTTGAAGTTGGAGCGAATTCTCAGTGTTAAAATTCTACCAGTTTTATGTAGGACTGATATAACTCATGTATGTTAACAATAATTTTTAAGATTTCCTCTGTAGTTATGACCCTGATTACGAATCAGACACCTTTGTAAGATTTACTAATAGTTTACATTAACAGATTATCACTTATTAAAAATAAAGCCATGTCTTCATATTTCAATATTTGATTTGAATACTTTTTACTTTTCTATATTTTATTCTCTACACCACGAGGTAGCTGCAGAGAGAATAGTGCTAATCTGGACTATATTTTGCATCAATTCAGGGACTTTTGGAGCCACACTGAATTGCTTTTTCAGACTTGCTTAAGGTCAGACAGCTGAGGAAAAGCCATTACCCCACAATGAAATCTCAAACATCCTGGGAATACTCACTTCAAATCTGTGGGATCAATTTGGGGATTCATGGCAAAAGGAGTCCCAAGAGATCTACTTATACCATCACCATCTCACATTTCAGATCTCCTAATTATTCTAGAGTGCTTGATGGAGAAAGAGGCAGAGGGGGGAGGAAGAGAAAGACAGTATGTATATGTTTAAGGATGCATGGAAGGGAGGGAGTGGGGAATTAGGTCAGAAGGGTTAATTCTGGGCCCAGTCACATATGTGTAATTAATTTCTATGTTTAGTGCAAATACGACTGTATCAACAGTATTAATTTAATATAATGGCAATATAAGGGCAGAAATATATGCTACTATTTTTAATTCCTATGGGGTAAATTTGTGTCATTTTTCACAGTATGGTCCTATTGAAAACCTTAACACAGAGAAAATATTACTTTCTGGGCTATAAGAGCCGACTGATGATGGCACCTCTTGAAGTCTATTTAACCATTTAAATATTAAGCTTCTAAAATCATTCTCCAACAAACTTCCTAAATTGTTTCACTCACATAAGAAGGATAAAATCTATCCTCAAAAGAATGCTATGATGCTTGATAAGAGGGGGAAAAAAGTGAAAATGCCTAATGGTGTACATAACTTAGGTTAGGGATTAGTTGACATTATGTAAATCTGAATATCATTAAAGTAACAGTAAATGAATTTTATTGCCAAGAGTAAGAACAGTATAAGGGGGCATATAATACATCATACTAAAATAATTTTTAATACAATATATTTTAATCAATTCTCTAGCCTATCTGAGACATATTCAAAAGACAGTAATCGAAGATATAAAATTGAAAAAGAAATTAACACAAAACTACCTATATGGAGCAGCCACAGCAATTCTCAAAATGTGAGAATAAACATGCTAAAATCTCATATTCAACTTCACTACAACTATTTTACCTTTCAGTCAAACAAAGAATTTCATTTGTGAATTTTTAAGTAATCTATACTCATTTCTACCAGTAGCATTTTCTGGCTGCACATTTTCAAATACAGCCAACTTTTTCTTGCTCATATGCTAACCGGCATTCAGCCTTTTATAGCAGTGATCACTGAAAGAACATACTTCTGTCAAATCCAAGAGATTTTATTCAGAAAATCGAATAACACAGAAGAAATTTTCATTATATGATATAGAAAATTTTCCTTCTCCAAATAGAGTCACTGCATTGATTTTTTTCTTGATTTGTTGGCTATTACACACATCCACACATTCCAAATCAATTTTATGAGTCAGACTGAATTTATTGCAGAAAAATTAAATACTTTGTAAGAGCAAGAAAAAAATGTATTTTGTTTACATTTTATTAAAATTAAGGGTATGCCTTAAAATCATATTTACTCTAATGGTTAGGAAATAATCATTGTACCATGAAAGTTTATCTTGTTTTAAAACCATAAATCAGGCTGTCCAGAAACTTTTTAAAGTATTCAAAAATTGTACTTTCAACTCCGGACAGTTTATGATATCAAAACATTTTAGCATATGTTAAACAGATATTTGCATTCTAAATATCTGTTTAAATTCTGTATAAAAACATTTTAAACTGAACTGTTCTGATATTTTGTTTTATAATGAAACCAAGCCTTTAAAGATGGTGTATAAAGCTAATCTCTTCTTTAACTTTTACCTCTTTTTTGTTTCAAGTTCTCCCCATCCTGCTACTGCATGCTCCACTGTCCCACCCTTCAGAGGCACCATTAAGAAACAATTTTTATTTACATACAAATTTCTAAACAAGAAAAGAATCCTGGCTGATTTTAGCTATAGATCCTTTAAAATTCAATTCTGCAGTAGAGTTTATGCCTTATAAATAGTTTTTAAAGATGGTTGACATATGATTGGCTCTCATATTTTTCTACAATAGAGAAACAAAATTCTCAATTATACCCGAGTAACTATCCAAATATTTACTTGCTGTTGTGAGTAGTTAATATTATCAATTTGTTATAAAAGTAACCAACAATGACTAAATACTTGTTATTTGACAAGCAAACGTGTTTTCGCTTTGGTTTTTACACATATTATCTCTTTTATTCCCCACAACAAACCCATGAACAAGGTGTTGCTGCGATCCCCCTTCAGAGGTGAACAGGCTGAAGTACAGGGAGGCCATGTGGCTTACCTACACTCCCACCATGCTACATGGGTGCAGACAAAAGAAAACACATGTAGTTTTCTTGCTACATGTAGCGAATCCCAAACTCTTCTTCTTTATTCTATATATCCTAAAATAGTGAAATTACAGAACTATTTACATTTAGCTCTAATTTTGAATTTTTAAAAATGGTTAGTGGTTCTTTTACTTAAAAGTCAAAATTTCCATTTTCCAAGGTGACTAGAAATCTCATACTGCCTTCAGACAGAAAACGGGGACCAAAGACTTAAAGATTTTCTGGGCTGAGCTCACTCTTTCTTTAACAGATTAATTTAGATGTAGAAACTCTTTCAAACTTCACCTTGATTTGTATCTTTCAGTGAGAGGGGAGTTTTCATTCATTAGTTAATGTGCACATTAATGAGACAATTTGTGGGTTTTATTATTTCTTCAAAGACATTAAACTTCTCAAGGGAAAACATTTCATGGAAACAACATGCATTCTTGTTATTAAAATTTTCATTTTAATCTCGATGGATAAATAATACTTCATATGTAGATACATTTATTAGGATTTTAATCAGCTTTTAAGTTCAAATCCTTTATGACACTAAAGGATGAGTTATCCAAACCTACCTAGAAATCATTTTATTTATCAAGGGCGTTTCTATAATCCCGTAAGACAAAAGGAAGAAAGTGAGCCTGAAGAAGCAAGAAATCTAAAATATTAATCATATTGCATTTTAAAATGTTCTTTGCGGTCTCTTTTTTAGGTGTAAATTGGATGTTTAGGCTTAGTTTTGGTTTTCTACAGTAGACCAAACAGTGCTAACCTGTGTTAAACTGAATCAAGTAATAACGTCTAAGAGGTATGCTGGAAAACAAGTGGAACTGAAATAATATCACGACCTGATGTCTTAACATCAGTTAAAATAAAAGGAAAATAAAATTAAGCAAGGGGAAAAAAAAGCAAGCAAAAAAACAAAAAAATGCACAGAATGGTTATGATTACAAAAATAATCACCACACAAAAATAGGCCACATGAAGGAAAATTACTCTCAGTAAGAATAAGCCTCATTACTTAGGAATCCTTGATACAGTGTCTTCTTTAAAATTTTCTCCATGGACAGTAATGCTTAATTTTTTTTTTAAGTATTATTACACCCTTCATGTGATGTCACTAAGGCCATTTAAAAATCTGTTTCCACAATCTTTCCCTAACAGTCCCAACTTTCCAACTTTAACATACTTATATAAACACAACTACTAGTATTATTTTAAAATGCATAATTTTAACCATATTCCACTGCTGCAGACAATTGCAATGTGCTTTCCATCAAAATCACATGAATTATACATAGGAAAAAATCTTTGATCATTACTGCCTCTCACACTTGGGAAAAGTGGAATAAAATAGACGTAGCAACAGCTCAGAGCCGATTTTCTAACAAAGCATAAAGCTTCCTCCACCATATATGGAGCAGCACTGACACCAAACAAGAAATACAACGTCTTGCCTGCACAGCAATTCTGTGGCAAACACTATGCCAGCCATGGAATATTAAGGTTTCATAATGTCGATGTCTACTGTCTTCCTCACATCACTGTCATCACAGGTGAGGCAAAAGTCTCTGAATCCCTTTGGGCTTACAGCTTACTCTGCCCTGCACTGATGCATAATTTGCTTTGGTCTTTAATACATCCCTGGATAATCCTTTATTCTTGCAGAAGTCTCCCCTACACAATTGAAATTCGCCTTTAATGGTTTCCAAGAGGACAGAACCCCTCGGTTTGGTGTTTTCAAAGATGCAAGAAAATTCTAATAATGGAGTAACTAAACACAGTATATGATAAAATTGGTGAGATTATCTGTTTTGTGAATAAAAAAATACAACCCCAAATTTTCCTAGAAGACTTTCGTAAATATTCAGTAATTTAAAATGTTGCAAATTGATTATCCAGACACACACAAAATGTCTCTCTCTCTCTCTCACACACACACACACACACACACACTCACACACAGAATTTAGAAAACTGGTTAGTTTTGTAAAATTCACTTTAAAGGGAAGATTGTCAAGTCTCTATTTTGATCTAGGAGAAACTGGTAACATTAAAGTATAAGATACATGTATGTTATGGTTTCTTATAAAAGTCCCGGTATCTTGACCTTCTGGCATAACATAAACTATTGATTTATATTTAAATATTCTTTCGATGATCGTTTGTAGTTCATTGTAAGCATTTAACTTAAATTTTTTCTATATGACTTTGTAGTTATCAGTGACCTCACCTCATTAAAGGTCTGATATTGTGTTGTCTATGTATACGGGATCATTTGTATTGTGTCATAATAATCCCTTCACAGACCTAAACCTCTGTGTCCAAGTATCCTAATAAATTGCTAGGTTTTTTAAAAGACACCAAAGAATATTCATTTATTTTATAAATGCCTCATGTTTATTGTAGAAAAAAACTATAAAATACTGATAAGCAAAATAAGTAAATACTCTACAGCCCACTCAGTTAATATCTTAAGTACTGTCTTTGCATACATAGATATGTATATATCTATATATGTATATATATCTTTATATATTTATGCATATGTAGAGATATTAATATATACATTTAATTTATACATATCACATTAAAAATATACTTGTGCACCTGTTCTTGCTCATATGATAGCAGAAAGTGAATGTAGTTCTTCTCAATAAATATCTGGCACCATAAACATAGATCATATTTCATTAGCCAATCTACTATTATTTGAGAACTGAACATCTAAGAAACATCATAGAACATTTTTGGAAGTGCATGAGAAGCATTTAATTTTAATAAATACTTTATGAGTATAAATGGGACAAAGCTTCTTCTTTAAGCCCTGGCTGTTCTGTGAGTGTATGAGTGTAGGTGTATGTGTTTGTTTGCAGAGTGGGGAGAATGTTGAAGGGCAGGGGGCTAAGACAAGAAACTTTCTTCTTTGATCGGCTCACAAATGGTTGAGACACCTATACAAGTTCATCCAATAGCTAGTTGTTCTGTAAAACTATTTTATACTTAAAAGCAGGAATATTCAGATCATTTTGAACTTTATGAAAATAAAAAACCACATTTGGCTGATGATATAGGCCATGGGTGTGAGTGAGATGGAATTTAGTGGTCCTTTTGGTTAAATTCTGTCAGTATTGTATATCAACATATTATTCATTCTTACCTCTCTCGCCACCATCACCCCACAAATACACACTTAAAGAAGACACCCCATATCTAGGGTCTTCTTCCACTTCTCCAGGTCCATTGCTTATCCACCAGTCTCCAGCTCTGAGAAGAAGGGAGGTCAAAATGTGCTGGACAGAGTCCAAGTAGAAGCCTTCGGACTGTCAGCCATATTTGCTAGCTTTCTACTTTTCTAGGTCTTTTGGGGATTTTAAAACAGAAATTTCGACTATGAAATGGGGAAATACAATTACAGTAAGTAATTTATTTGACAGTAAGCTTTACCAATATTCTTTCTAGCCATATTTGGATGTATGGCTCTGGAAATGAAAATAGAAAGACCCAGGCTAGGCACAGTGGCTCACATCTGTAATCCTAGCACTTTGGGAGGCTAAGGCAGGCAGATCACTTGAGGCCAGAAGCTCAAGACCAGCCTGGGCAACATGGCAAAACCCTGTCTCTACAAGAAATACAAAAATTAGCCAGGGGTGATGATGTGCGTCTGTAGCCCCAGCTACTTGGGAGGCTGAGGCGGGATGATGGCTTAAACCCAGGAGGTGGGGGCTGCAGTGAGCCAACATCGTACCCCTGGACTCCAGCAACAGAGCCAGACCCTGTCTCAAAAAAGAAAAAAAAAAAAAAGGAAAGAAAATCAAAAGGCCCAATCCTTCTCACAAGACACACTGAGGTCTGTCCAAAGTAAATCCAAGCATGCATTGCTGAATTAGTTAGTGCTTTATCACGAAAACACAGGCTTGTTTTGATTTGATGACATCGGGTTGACAAAGTCATTTTTTAAATATTTTAACTACAAGGAAAGAGCCTCCATAATTTTATCCAGTTTTTAAATTTTCCTTAAAACAAATTAAACTGGTAATGTTTTAACATTATAAATTCACTATTCAGTAAACCCAAAATTTGGAAAGAAAAAAATACTGTACAACAAACAAATGTGATTTCTATGAAATACTGAAATCCGGGCGGGGGATGGGGGAAGTCCCTTAGTCCTCCTAACATAAACTTCAATATCTGATTAGAACAAGCCAAGTTATCCCTATTTTAGGGAAATAAAACCAGGAAATAACACAAATGCCAGGACTAAGCAATAGGCATTAAACAGCCACTTATACTGCCACCAATCTACCACCTTTAAAACACTGGGCATGCCAAGCACAGAACATCTGCAGATATTACACAGGCTCCAGTGGTAACTCCACTGGAGATTTTAAGTTGCCATAGGTCACAACTATGTGTATAAATAATAACAATAATAACTATAATAAAATGATAATAATAAAGTACTTCATGCGTAAGGTTAATGATGCCCATTCAGCAATCAGGCATTCACTTTGACTGTTTTTTCTAAATTGTTGGAAGATTTCCGTAGATCCATTCGTGTCTCTGTGAAGGTTCTTTTCCCTAGGCCCTCTTTTTGGAAGACTGATCATTGGAGATGAAGGCCCTTCTGCTGACCTGAGAAGAGAGGACAGCTCTTTAACCCACACAGAAACTACAGTAGTAGTTTGCAAGGTAGTAGTAGTTGCAAGGTAACCTTGCAAACCCAAGTAATATTTTTCTTGCAACCTATTGCCAATTGAAGAATAATTTTTCCATACTTTGAGCACAATACAGAATGCAGCTGCATCTCAAATTATAAAACAGAGCATTGATGCAGTAGATCAAAATCCTGCTATAGTACCATTGGGGAAGAATAGACGATTCTCTGGACACAGTGATGAACAAACACCTATCCTAAACATGCTCTAATGAGAGAAAAGCCAAAAAAAAAAAAAAAAAAAAAAAAAAAAAAAAAAAAGCCCTCTTGTGGCTGGGTGCAGTGGTTCACGCCTATAATCCCAGCACTTTGGGAGGCCGAGGCAGGTGGATCATGAGGTCAGGAGATTGAGACCATCCTGGCTAATATGGTGAAACCCTGTCTCTACTAAAAATACAAAAAATTAGCCGGGCGTGGTGGCGGACACCTGTAGTCCCAGCTACTCGGGAGGCTGAGGCAGGAGAATGGCGTGAACCCAGAGAGCGGAGCTTGCAGTGAGCCGTGATCACGCAACTGCACTCCAGCCTGGGTGACAGAGTGAGACTCCGCCCCCCCCAAAAAAAAAAAAAATGCCCTCTTAAAATTCAACATAGATGTTTTCCCAAGGTGTCCTGGGAGCACAAAGGAGGAGCACCATACTCAATAGATGTAACCGGGGTAAAAGACACTAGGAAATACTTCAAAGAGACAGTTACTCTAGAGTTGAGTCTTAAAGAATAAATGTTGGCTAGGCATTCAAGGAATATAATTAGTCAAAGGATTCTGGGTACATGGACTTGTAGAAAAAAAGAATTAGGATAAAATAAAAAGCATACAATCATCTGGGAATGGAATTCTTTGCAGGATCATTTGGCTTGGTTAAAAAGCAAATGTAGGGAACAAACAAAATGAGGCTGAAAAGGTGTGCAAGAACCAGATCATGAAAGATCATTTTGACTGGCTAAAGAAAGACATTTCCTTGGTTCTTAACTTCTTCATATGTTAGCATTATCTTTAACACATCATGTTCAGCATTGCTAACCTCGTAGTTACAAAATGGTTGGAAATAGACCTGAAATCATCCTTTTCATCCATCCAGTGGGAGAGTAAGGGTCATATTCTCACAACCATCAAACAATAATACTGAACCCACCTATTAAAATACCCTTGATGTGATCTCTATAATCATGCACACATGTTGTGCCGATTGGCTTAGACAGATTTTATCTCAATCCTGAACCAATCAGAACCTATCCCTGAAGCTGGGCCTAGGATCAATCCTACATAATCCTATCTACATTTTATGATAGTTACAATATGAGAGTTTTGAGAAAGGGGAAAATAGGAAAATGATTGGTGAGTAGGTGTCTTAGTCCATTTTCTGCTGCTATATTAGAAAACCATGGACTGGGTAATTTATAAAGAACGGAAGTTTATTTGGCACACAGTTTTGGAGACTGTGAAGTCCCAGAGCACGGTGCTAGCACCAGCGAGGGTCTTCTCGTGGTGAAGGCAGAAGCAAGCAAGTAAACAGAGAGAGGCACCAGGGGCAGGATTTGTAATAACCCACTCCCATGATAACTAACCCATTCCTGAGACATTGACATTAATCCATTCATGGGGTCTCCACCCTCATTGCCCAGTCACCTCTTATTAGGCCCCACCTCCCAACAGTGCTACACTGGGAATTAAGTTTCAAACATAAGAACTTTCGGGGAATACATTCAAACCACAGTAGTAAGTAATGGGCAAAACTGTCTCTACTGCTCTGCTGCAATTCTGCATTTTAAGGAAGCTTTATAATACTATGTGGAGAGAGAAAAGCAAAAGGCAGAGGGGATCCTATAAAAATAAATTCTCATTGTAGGAAAGCATTTTTGTTTCTTAAATAACATATAAAATCTTATATAATTTCCTGTGGATACATCCTGAAATATCCTTTTAACTTCATCACATAACTAGGTACATACAGGCAATTCTTAGGGATCTGCACCTAGTGGCTTTAATTATCTTTTCTCTGAGGAGATTCACTATTCTAGTAGGAGTCTAAGCTTCTATTGTTATTGCTTAAGCAATAATTTTATGTGTTAGATCTCAAATTTTAACAAATACCAACTTCTGACATCACAACATAATAACTTTATTTTAATTTAATTTCTTACTTAGCATTTTGCTTTTAGTACATAGCATTCTTCCAAGAAATTAAATAATGGCCCTTTTGTCTGTTCTTCTTTTCTTGAAAAGATTTCACAAGAGTTCTGGTTTACGGGTAATTTCAAATACCTGTCACAAGAAATAACTGCTTTCTATCACTAGCATTTTTCCCAGACTATCAGCAATCAAAAATCACTTACAGTTTGCCACAAGAATATCTCAGGACTTGATCTGTATCACTTTTAATAACCTTTTCCCAGATATTTTCAAAAATTAAGAGAGTCTGTTATACATATTTATCTATTTATTTGAATAAATAAAGCCAAAAACTATAAGAAGCAGTCATATGACACATAACAAATCAGATATCTGTATCTGTATTCAAAAATTTTCTTTAAGCAAGGGGACATAATAATGAATGCTGTTCTCATACTCTCCTGTATCTCCCATCTCTCAATGCCATGACATAATAAGAAGTTACTGAACAGTATTAAAGCCAGAAATCACCTGCTTCTGCCACTTGTGTAATTTCCACATTTTTAAAACGCTTGTATAATGATCAATTCACCAGCACCTAAAATAGGTTGCTGCTGTGATATCTGAAAACAGAGATTTTAAATCCTGTACTAAGAACAATCACAAAAAGAGACACAAAACTATGTTTTGGGTACTGGAAATTGTCTGTATCTTGATAGGAATTTGTTGCAATTGCTGTAGGCATCTGTCGAAACTCATTGAATTTCACATTTAAGATTTGTGCATTTCACTGTACATTCATGGTACCTCAAAGGAAATATTTACATACACACATATATAAAATAATTTAAGAGTACAATGTATTATCATTGTGCTGTGACAACTAGATCCTTGTAAAGCAATCACTCCATTGGTTATCTGCCCAAGGACAACATGGCTGTGAAAGGATTAAGTTGTAATGCTTTTTTCCATTGCTTTTCTAGATATGTAAGTGATTTGATGTTATTATGCCCTCTGTTCTTTTTATTTTCAGAGCCATACCTTGAAAATCTTTTTCCAGCTTTGTGTATGCCATACATTAGATTCATTAGAATAATTCCCAATTAGAAAATATCAAGTAGTCCATTAGTGGTTACATAGCTTAGAAGGAGCAGGAGATAGGATGCAAATCTGGATCTATCTGATGACACATCCTTAGCTTCCCATGGGCAACCTTTAACATTTTTTGTCCATAAACAGTTATCAGTCGCAGAACTACAAGGGACATGCAAGATAAAAAGCCTAGTGAATATCACTTTATTTATCTATGATATATGTACTTTGCAATACCCAAATCTGTGTCTTTCAAAATGCAAGAGATTTCAATTTTTTACGTCATTTACTATATTTTATTTATTAGACAATATAACAATGACTGTTTTCCAAAAACATCCTACCCTATTCTTCTTGTTTTAAAATGGGAATGCGAGTATGCTTTGCAAGGGGCAAAATAGAAACTAAATTTCAGTAAGCTTCTTCCCTTTGCAACAATAATAATAATAAACATTTATCTGAGTGTTGATGATAGGCCAAGCATTTTGCAAACTGCTTGATGTAATCCTTACAACTATGCTCTGAGGTAGTTATGCTTATAACACTCATTTTTCCAAAGTAAAGAGAGGTGAAGTTACTTGCCTTTCAGTAACAGCTAATGAGTAGTGGAGCCAATATTTGAAAACTGGCAGGCCTGCCTGGCCTTATTACAACTATACCATCCATAATCTCTCTTAATTAAACATGCATTGGCTCATTTATTAAGCATACATTTATCGAATGTCCACTGCACTCATCAATGGAGACTTAGAGTTCCTAACCTCAAGGAGTTACAAAAATAGTAGGTGTTACACCACTAGAAAATGTCACTGCCATTTGATAAGAACTATGCTATTTAAGCAAAAGGAAGAAACACTTGGCCGGGCGTGGTGGCTCACGCCTGTAATCCCAGCACTTTGGGAGGCCGAGGCGGGCAGATCATGAGGTCAAGAGATCGAGACCATCTGGGCCAACATGATGAAACCCCGTCTCCACTAAAAATACAAAAATTAGCTGGGCGTGGTGGTGCGTGCCTGTAGTCCCAGCTAGTCAGGAGGCTGAGGCAGGAGAATTGCTTGAACCCGGGAGGCGGAGGTTGCAGTGAGCCAAGATCATGCCACTGCACTCCAGCCTAGATGACAGAGTGAGAATTCGTCAGAAAAAAGAAAAAAAAAAAAACACTTAACCCAGACACAAATTGTGGTAGCTGGCAGGGTGGATTGAGGGAGAGATAAGAGAGGCTAAAACATATGAAGGTTCTGTGGAGAAAGCCCAGTTCTAAAGAACAAGAAGTTAACCAGCTGAGGAATAAAATTAAGGGTGTTCAAAGGTCAGGGCACAAAGTGAACATTCGGGGAAATGGAAGTGTGAGTGGATTATAGAGAGGAATGGCTGGAGAAGAAGGGCTTATACTAGATTTGACTTTCAAAATAATTTGGATTTCATAACAAAGAGAATGAGAAACGATTACAGAATTTGGGATAGAAAAAATGATAAGTTTTGAATCTGAAAAAGATGATTGGCAGTAGTATGGAAAATGAATCAAATCACAGAGCTGTGAGAATCTAAAGCAAGAAGACAGAAACACAGACCAGAAATAATAAGCGCATCATGTGAGGCAGGAATAGGGCCATGGCCAGACTTCTACGTTTTACTGAAAAGGAGATCCATGAAGAGAGAAAGGAACTTTGTAATTAAGGTATTGTCATACTGCATGTATCACATAATGTTCAAGAACTTTTATCAAGAGCATGATGAGAAAAACTGGCTCTGGAAGATGGTTTCAAGTTACAAGGAAATCTAAAAATTATCAATAAATGTTTTACTATACAAAAGTAAGATAAACTAAAAGAATCTGAGAAGTCTTAAGATATTGGCATACAAAATAAATGAACATTAATGTTAATGATCTTTCATGTTAAATTCTTATATAACTTTTTGTTTAATAAATGTCATGGTCCTATATAATGTGTTTTTATGATATTACATGATTTTTACACTAGAAATAATGTATATATGGTCTTTATTCTCCGGAAACTTGCAAGGTTTCAGAGCAGATTCCCTGAAGCTACTGAACCTAGAATTTAGTATGTTCCCACATGGCTAAGAAACAGGAGGTCAAAATATTTTTTAGATGGAGATTCTTTTTGGAAAGAAATAAACTCTTTTGTTTTCTTGACAACACTATTTGATGAATAGCTTTACCCTCCCCTAGATTCTGTGCTTGAGGAGTGTTTCTATTCCAACTTAAAAACAAAGCATTAAAAGTTGATGCTACCAATAGGTTATTCATCTAATCTCTATCCTAATTTACCGAAAATAAATAGTAAACATATTTTTGCTTCACTACATACTAAATAGGGTGCCATTGAATTATACATCATTAAAAGTTTTAAAAGATCACATCTTCTCTTACCCCATTCCATCTCTGCAATTTGGTTAATTCTTTTTCTGTCCTTTCAAAAATAAATATAAAACAAACAAAAAAACAACTTAACATTCAGGGTAAATCCTCTGTTTTCCCGAATGTGCTTAGCAGGAAAAAAAAATATAGTACCATACATTTGTAATTGTGGGGAGAAGGAACTATAAAAGTTTCCTATACCTTTTATTGGTTCACTTAGCTTTAAACCTTTTCATGTACCTTTTATTTTTTGCTTTAAACCTTTTTATATACCTTTTATTTATATATACACTTTGTATATATATACACTTTATTTATATATACACTTTGTATATATATACACTTTATTTGTATATATACACTTCGTTTGTATATATATATATATATATATATACACTTTATTTATATATACACTTTGCTTTAAACCTTTTCATATACCTTTTATTTTTTGCTTTAAACCTTTCATATACCTTTTCATATACCTTTTATTGGTTCACTTTGCTTTAAACCTTTCTTTGTTTTGCTCTATTATTTTTTCTTCCAGCTTTACTGATGTATAATTGATAAGTAAAAACTGTACATATTCAAGGTGTATATTATGATTTAATATACATATATATTATGTAATGATTATGACACTTGAATTAATACATCCATCATCACCTACGGTTACTATTAGCAGCTTTTAAGGGTCACTCTATTATTTCTGTTCCTAATTCTTAAGCGTCGTTTTGGTGGAAACTCCTAGTGGTAGGAGGAAGGAATAAAAGCATTTACATCCCTTTAAGTTGTGTGGTCTTTCTTTGCCTAAATAAGCATATCATTTTCTGAGTTAGCAATATGGTATCAGTTATATGTTTTGAAGCAATAATCATCAAAAGTATGACATTTTATGCAGCATTGTTGACACATATAATCTTCTGCTATTATTCATCTTTTTGCTCTAACATAGGTAGGGAAAGTCTAAAGGCACAGGTTGTGAGAGAAACTGGCTTCAAAAGACCTCACAGGGTACAGTTCATGATCTTGTTTAATTACCCACATTCCAGAGTCAGTCTTTCACCTTTACAAACTTAGATTCTGGTTTCATCAGTACTCTTGGAGTGGACATCTCCCAGATGTAGATATAAAATGTATTCATTTATTGCCTTTAGAAGAAAATCCAAACTCACAGATCTGCTAGGTTCTAGTCAGTCTGATCTTTCCCTAGCTATTCGGCTTCATCTTATGCTGGTGTCCTTTACGTACTCAAATCCTAACCTGTTCTGACCATTTGGATTTCCCTGCTTGAAAAACTGTTTTCCCCTCACTTGCTAAACAAAAGTTCCAAGCCTTTCATATCTAGCTCAAATGTCACCTCCCGACCACCCACACTAAACTGCTCCTTCCCTCTTCCACTAGTTCTCTGCGTCTTATCACTATGTTCACTTCCTCCACTGTGTTTTTCCCAATGTGAGTGCATCTTGTCTGTCTCACTACTCTGGAATACAGGCTTTTTGAGGACAAGCAACTTGTCTGTCTGTTCTTTGACATATGTATCCCCAGAGTACATAATAAAGCTAGCTCCAAAGGTGAGCACTTTATAAACATTTCATGTGAGAAAGAATTAACCCAGTTCACAAGATTTTGGTATAACAGAAACTGTCAATTATCTACAAGAAAATTCATTCCCTTAATTTTCATAGATGGCATACTCTATACATTATCTGCCTGCAGGTAGAACTTCTTTAAAAGCCCAATGATAAAAAGAAAATTGTTTTTGAGCCTGGAATTAGAACAAGAGGCCTTAGATTGGTATAAGAATTAATGGGAACAATCAGAATATACTGATACATCCAGGAACCTAAAAGTCAAAGACTGATAACTAAATACTTTCTCTAGAGGTAATGCTTGATTGCTCACTGGCAATCTTCTATGATGTCCCTTCTTTCCTTGTTTGAATTACTGACCAACTGCCCTACAGCTTAGTACTTTCATGCCCCAAGTAAGTTAATACATTCAGTCAACTTACTGAAATAGTCATTCTGGGTTAATTAGGATCATGCTTCCACCTTTCAGTGTCTGTATGTGCCTGTGCCTGTGCAAGTACACACACTGGGTGACAGAAGCCACGAACTAAAGTTTGACTATCAGGCCGGGTGCAGTGGCTCACACCTGTAATCCCAGCACTTTAAGAGGCCAAGGCAGACAGATCACTTGAGGTCAGGAGTTCGAGACTAGCCTGGCCAACATGGTGAAACCCCATCTCTTAAAAAAAAAAAAAAAAAATAGCCGGGCGTGGTGGTGGGTGCCTATATAATAGCTGGGCATGGCGGTGGGGCGTGGCGGGAGGCTGAGGTGGGAGAACTGCTTGAACCTTGGAGGCGGAGGTTGCAGTGAGCTGAGATTGTACTACTGTACTCCAGCCTGGGTGACAGAGTAAGTCTCCATCTCAAAAAAATCAAATAAAAAAAGTTTGACTACCAGAGTTTGATCTTCTCTCCAAGTTCTTGTGGAATGATTCAATTCAAGCTGCCAGTTACTAAGAATATGTAAATGTCTAAATTTATTCTTACACAGTACAATTCATTGTGAGTATTATCTAATATTTTTTTCTAAAAATCACATTAAGTTTGGCCATAGAGAAATACTGGTTATGAAGAGCATGTAATTATTGCATGCCTACATGGGTGTAGGAAAATACAGGCACACACTGATATTTTACATGTATAATGTGTACAGCAAAGAGAGAATAAAGAATGGTAATATAGAATTATGAGAATTGTTTTTAAAGTATATTTGAATCTTTACTAATGACCTTATTGTCTTACTTAGAAAATATTTGACTTACAAATTAAAGTTTAAGGACGAAGACCCTTAATGGAACCATCCATTAGAAGATGCTATCATATTCTGACAAAAGGAAAGCATGAATAACTAAAATAATATGAATCTCTAAGGCATTTAAAATATGAAGCAAAAAAATTTTAGGTAAGATACATTTCACAAAAGAATGTTTGACTTATTAATACTTGGTACTTTCTGTGAATATACTATTGTCATTGGAAATAATATATACTATTGTGAGTTTCAAAAATGTGACTACTTCACCTAAACTATGTGCTGAGATTTCAATAGAGATGGTATCAATGGTGAGGATGGCAGGAACAAAACTAACCTGAATTATTACAATTTGGAAGTGGTTTGTTTTGCTCCCAGTACTATCCGGGTTTTACTACACTGGCTTCATTTTTTGTATTTGTGTCAAGTTTTAACACTTTTCATCATAAAGAAAAATAAAGTTTCTGTGAGTTTCAGTCAAGAAAATAGTTCATTTTCCTCTCCTTTTATGAGACTCAGTGTGGCAGCTTACATAAGGCATTTCAGCTGAGCAAACCAGCTCTAGTCGGCTCTTCTCCTCGAAGGGACTGGCACAGAATACAAGACAGGATTTTGGCCCCAAGCCCACAGCAGTCTATATTTTTACCACTAATCATATACATTACCCCTGTCTTGACACTGAAAACACACATTCTGTGCCAATCATCTATTTTCAGGGAAAAATGCATACGCATCTTGGGATAATTTCCATTTACAACTGGCAATTCAATCCACTGAATCAAATTGTACTCGTTTTGATTCAAAGCCAGTGTGGTAATGCCTAAAGTGTGAATTACAGGCACTGGGTTCCAACAATGAGATCACAATAAAGAAATACAGGAGTTAATGAGAGTAAGAATTCCATACTCCATAAAACCATAAAACATTGTCAAAATGGAATAATCATAAACGTCTCTCCTTTTGTGGTGTTATAATATCCTCTCTTTCATGACATTAAGTTGGTGAGATGTAACAATTGTTAGGAATCTGGACTGGTTCTCACATTTAAAAAAATACTGGTGTATGAAATCTGAAAATCTAGGAGCTCTGATAAAAGCTTGGCTGTAAAGTGAAAGAGAGAAGAAACATATTAGCTAAAAAAGACTACAGGTTTTAATCATATTTATTTTGTTTGTAGATATCTTATAAAGATGGGAGAGATTAGAGAATTAATAAATGCATAAACTTTGAGGCAGGAGCCAGTAATGTGGAAGAGAATAGAAATAAAATAGAAGAAGTGATTGCTGGTGGAGGGAGACCCCAATGTTGGAAGATATGGAAGGCAAATGCTTCTGAAAGCAGGTAAAGCCATTTGCTTCTACAGAAGAAAGGACACTTTTTTTGGGACTGGAGGGAAAGAGCTACAGGTGGACACAGATAAAATTTGAAGATACAGGAGTTCAAAGAGGAAGGAATCCAGCACTCCACTCTGATGCCTAAAGAAAATCAAATACTATCCATTCTAAACAGTATGTGCTCACAATGCCTTTTACTCCGTCCCATTTCCTTTATAGAGTACAGTTCTCTTTTTCACTTACTCCTTTCTCTTCAGACAGAAGGCAGAAAAAAAAAAAAAAGAGCTTTAGTGACCTCAGCCAAATAAATAGTTCCTTGGCCAGTCTGAAAACATGTAAGGCTGTCCAGTTCAATGGAAAAGAACTATACACATTGTTGTCCTTAAAGAGAGCTTCAAGTTTTGAGTATTCCTGGCAGGTCCATCATCTGAGCCCTCCAGCCTTACATAAACTTTATTGAGTCAGACGGTATATAGAACTAAAGCTCCCAGTTCATAACCACTACTACTCTGACAAACCAAGAATTTCCTAGCTTAAAACCTAGAGCATCACTCTAAACAGTTGTGCATGGCAAGATGAAATACATCCCCAAGAAAGCTCTTTTCAATGTATTTAAATATTAATCATGCCTCTGTCTTCAAAAGATGATGTTCTCCCTTTTTGGTCAATAATCACTTATCTGACCAACCGAAAGAATACATAAGCCAATACTTTTGAAAATGTGTTTTCTGCTTATTAGAAGAATGTTAAAATTTCTTTCTTTTTCTTTCTTTCTTTCTTTTTTTTTTTTTTTTTTTTTGAGACAGTTTCGCTCTGTTGCACAGGCTGGAGTGAAGTGGCACAATGGCCCAGTCTCAGCTCACTGCAACATCCGCCTCCCAGGTTCAAGTGATTCTCCTGCCTCAGCCTCCACAGTAGCTGGGGTTACAGGTGCACGCCACTACGCCTGACTAATTTTTGTAGTTTTAGTAAAGATAAAGTTTCACCACGTTGGCCAGGCTGGTCTTGAAATCCTGACTTCAAGTGATCCACCCACCTTGGCCTCCCAAAGTGCTGGAATTACAGGTGTGAGCCACCACACCCGGACAGAAAGTTGTAATTTCTTAAAAAAGAAAGTCCTATATCTGATTTCTGAATAAACAATGAGACAGATAGATAGATGATAATAGACAGATGAGAGATAAATAGACAGACAGACGGACAGACAGAAATATAGGCAGGCCTTTTATGGATTGTCAGCTTGTATCCAAGAAAGAACCATTATGTATGGTCTCAACCCAAATTGTTTAGCTTGTAATAGGGTTAAAATGTAAAATTTAGTTTTTAAATTTTATTTTAAATTATAAATATTTTAGTGTCCTTCTGTATATAAGTATACAACATTCATGTCACATTTGTTATTTGGAATACTAATGAACAGTCTAACACTTTCATGTGAATCTCTCTGAAATATTTCTATGGTAACACATTTGAGTTATTAGGGCTATAAGCCTGAATTTGAATGTGATATTAACTATATACTACTTTCAGTCCTAAATACTACAGAGTGATGAAAGAAAGCAGAAAGACATAATTATAAACATCCAGGAACACAAATATTGGAATGATAAAGCTCTGAAAAATTAGGCTTAGCTTTGGCCACATGCTCACGCTGACATAGGTGGGGAGACAGGAAAAGGGCCCTTCACTGCATAAACTGCAGTGGTTAAGAGCTCAGACTAGAGCCCTATTAGTTAGATTTGGTTTGACTACTGACAAACACTTATTAGTTATTTTATAACCTTGAACAAGTTACTTAACCTCTCTGTTTTGTTTTTGAGGATCTTTGTCTCTAAAATTGATATAATTATAGTAGGTATGTTGTAGGGTTGATATAAGAACTATGTGAATTAAAACACTTAGGGCTGGACACGGTGGCTCACGCCTATAATCCCAACACTTTGGGAGACCAAGGCGAGTGGACCACCTGAGGTCAGGAGTTCGAGACCAGCCTGGCCAACATAGTGAAGCCGTCTCTACTAAAAATACAAAAATTAGCTTTGCACGGTGGTGGACGCCTGTAATCCCAGCTTCTTGGGATGCTGAGGCAGGAGAATCATTTGAACCCAGGAGGCAGAGGTTTCAGTGAGCCAAGATCATGCCATTGCACTCCAGCCTGGGTAACAAGAGTGAAACTCCATCTCAAATAAATAAATAAAACACTTAGAACAATGCCTGGCACTTAGCAAGTGTCGTGTATAGTTATTATTAACAATATGATCATCAACATCATTATTGATAATCTCACCAGGATCATATGGAATACAAGTGCTTTTTCCATAAGAAGTGAAAAGAAATACCAAGAAGGCAAAAACAAGTTGTTTACTATAGGGAACTAAAGATTTCCTTGAGGAGTGATGCTATAACCAGGTCATAATGAGCATGTAATTCAAGCAAGACCCAATTACACATGGTTAACCCTAAGCAAACTTTTGAAATATGACTTTAAAGACATCAGCCTCTCTAGTATCAAATGACTATATGGTAAAATTTTAGTAAGAGTTTTACATATGGCATCCCCTCCTTTATACAAATCATGTGAATAGAAGTTATTTCCACTAGTTTACAGCTAAAGAAATGGCCTTAGAAAGGTTACATAACTTGCCCAAGGTTGCTCAGTTTAATAGAAACAGATTTTGTCTTAAGGGCTTCAATAGCAAAGCCTGTTTTTAACAATGACATGAAAATATCTCAAGGGGAATATTCGTTCCAAAAGGTATTATAATGAACTAGACTCAACAAACTTAAATGGGTTTCTAAATGTAGGATTTTGCCATATCTTTTATATATCCAATGGTTTAATGACTCTATGAGGAGATATATATATAAAATAAAATATGTCCAAAATACATTGGACCACCTTTTTTTTTCTTCTTGAGACTGAGTCTCACTCTATATTGCCCAGGGTGGAGTGCAGTAGAGCAATCTCAGCTTACTGCAACCTCTGCCTCCCGGGTTCAAGTGATTCTCGTGCCTCAGCCTCCCAAGTAGCTGGGATTACAGGTGCCCACCAGCACACCCAGCTAAATTTTGTATTTTTAGTAGAAACAGGGTTTTACCATGTTGGCCAGGTTGGTCTCGAACTCCTGACCTCAAGTGATCTGCCCGCCTCGGCCTCCCACAGTGCTGGGATTATGGGCGTGAGCCACCGCACCCAGCCTGGACCACTTTTTATAGTGTCTCCCAGAACCTGGATGCTATAGAAGACACTTTGGCAAACCCTGCATTGTGTTATAGCCTTTCCTCTCCTAAGCAGCACGTTCACGTGACTGTAAGATCTTATCTCCAAACTTCCCATCCTACTCTCTTTTTTTCTCAGAGCCAGGTGTGACTGAGGCGAATCTAACATGTAGCCCTTTGCCATGGTATTTCCATTTTGACAAGCTTTCCTTAGTAAAGTCTGCTTTCAGGTACTATTCAGAGATAAATATTAATGAGAAGGCGCATTGTCTTTTTAAGGGTTCCTAATACCACATCATAAAGGCAGTCACTTCACCTAGATATGATAGTATTCTACTTATGCATTTCTAATCTAGGATAAGCAATCATATCACAAAGATTATAACCAACATATAGGGTGAAATGGAAACCTGAAATGGATAAAAAAATTTTCATTCTAAGTGAAAAAATTTGGAATTTTTTTTTTCAGTGTTTGTAAAGCCTGGTATCCTACTGCTACTTTACTTTCAATGACTTTGGCATTCCAAGTGTTAAAATGGGTTCATCTTTCTTTCCTGAATGACTTCTTTGGATGTAACACCAATTTCAAATGTTAATGTGGAAGCTGACAAGCCTGTCCTTTCTTCTGAAGACTACAAAGCATGTGATGTTTCCACACTGACAAATACCAGGAATTAGTGAATGTTAATTATTGTTGTTGTTGCTATTATTTTTTATTATTATTTTATCATGTAAGACTCACTGACTTATATGTAAACCCTCTGGAAGTTTCATATAAAAAAATAAAACACAAGGCCAGGTGTGGTGGCTCACGCCTGTAATCCCAGCACTTTGGGAGGCCAAAGCAGGCAGATCACGAGGTCAGGAGATCGAGACCATCCTGGCTAACACGGTGAAACCCCGTCTCCACTAAAAATACAAAAAATTAGCCAGGCGTGGTGGCAGGCACCTGTAGTCCCAGCTACTTGGGAGGCTGAGGCAGGAGAATGGCGTGAACCCAGGAGGTGGAGCTTGCAGTGAGCCGAGATGGTGCCACTGCACTCCAGCCTGGGTAACAGAGCGAGACTCCGTCTCAAAAATCAACCAATCAATCCATCCATCAATCAAACACAAAAAGAAAAAGAGATATGTTATCCTTTTACATATATATAGCACCATGCTGAGAAAAGTGCTTTGGTCACTGGCTCCAGATAAATAGAGAAAACTTTAGCCTACATTTGAAAAATTAAACGTGAATGGTGTTATTTCTAGAGCATTGCTGCCAACTAAAAAAAATTCACTTTTGTATTTTTCCTTTTAAAAAAATACATGAGATTGACCCTGTCAGGACTCAGAAAATGATACCCCAAAGTATGATGCCTTGGCATGCTGAGTATTTTGAACGAATGGAAATTGGGAAGGTCTCAATACCATGTTTTTCTGACCTTCACCCATCTTCCTGTCTCCTACTCATATTTCTCTCATGAAACAAGCCATAAAAACCAGAATTCCTCTTCCCCAAGGCAGTTATTGAAACTAAAATTTTTCTTTCCCAAAGCAATCATGAAACCTATGAGAGTCACTCTCTCTCCTTCCTCCCTTCTCCCTTTGAACACCTTCATTCAAAAGGGTCCTGCTCCATACCCAGGAGGAAGGAATGCTACACAAACAGGCCAAGAAGAATCTGAGCAAACAGGCCTTGCTGGGTTCCCCCCTTGGTCTCTCACCATTAGATCATGCCTTTTTGTCCAATCGTATTTCTTCATGGCTGTCCACTCTTCATTGAAACTAAGCATAAAAATAGACAAGTTTCCTGGGTCTTTGAGGCTTCATTTATGAAGGCTCCTATGTCACATAAAACCACTTTTTTTTTTCTTTTTTTGAGACAGAGTCTGGCTCTGTCACCCAGGCTGGATGGGGTACATGGTGCAATCTCAGCTCACTGCAACCTCTGCCTCCCAGGTTCAAGCAGTTCTCCAGCCTCAGCCTCCCAAGTAGCTGGGATTACAGGTGCACACCACCACACCTGGCTGATTTTTTTTTGTGTGTGTATTTTTAGTAGAGATGGGGTTCCGCCATATTGGCCCGGCTGGTCTCGAACTCCTGACCTCAAGTGATCTGCCTGCCTCAGCGTCCCAAAAAGCTGGGATTACAGGCATGAGCCACCACACCCGGCCAAAACCTTTATTGAATAAATTTGTTATGCTTTTCTCTTATTAACCTGTCTTGTTATAGAAGTGTGGGCTATAACCCTGGTCATGAGTGAGGAAAGGTATCACATCCCTCTGCCCCTATAACCCTATCCACAGAACTAACTGTGAAATTATAAATGAATGACTTTTAAAAAATGAAATAAAAGTGATTATTCCAACAGACTAGTAACATATTCCACTTAGAGATAACTTAAAAGAGACATCAAAATGAAAATAAAAGTATAGATATACTTTTGTTTTGTTTTGTTACCATCTGAATTATTATCCATCATTATTGGCCATTTTTCATGGTGAGGAAGAAAAAGGCAGCAAAAGCAAAGGTATGCTTGATTTTCCTCTAAATGATACGAATAAAATCTACATGGGTATGGCAAACAAATTAGAGAGAAGATTACCCCAATCTCTGCAAAATGAAACATGCTACAATATGTTTTTTCCTCCAAGACTGAGATGTCTATAAATAAACATATAATATGGGTTTTTTTTTCCTCTGAAAATTTGGAAAATATTCTAGTTTAACATGATTATGTAGGCTGTCACCATTTTTAAAAATTACATTAAGCCCATAAACTCATTCTAATTGGCAGATCTTTAAAAAGGATGTTTATGTTTACAGATCCTAATGCTTTTGAGAAAACAGACACCCATTTCCATTTCCTTTGCTTCTCAACACATCATGCTGGTGACAGATGTTTCTGAATTGTTTCAATGTCCCTGTCTAAATAGAAAATGCACACTTAATGATACCCATGTGTGTATATTTATATTTCTAGTCTTATCTTTATATATCTACAAAAGATTGTTCCCCTTGGTAATTATAGTCCTATTCAATATTAATGAATTATTGACAGAAAGTCACTTTTTATGTATATATCTACACACAAAAGATCTGTTTTTGCACATTATGATGACTATAGATACTTATGTTTGCTTGTAAATGTAAATGGTCACAATGTTTTATATATTTTTCTTTTAAAAGCTTAAACTTCATATGCTTATTTTCAAGGCATATAGTCAAGGTATCGTTTATTGTGAGAGAGTAAAAGAAATGCAGCTTAGTGCCAGCTCTGCTGTCTCCGACTAATCTGCAAGCCACCCACTTTAATGGCTCTTCATAAATAATTCAAATTTTAATTAGGCTGCCAGCCTCTGACCTGAAGAGAAATGAAGAAAGAAAAGGAAAAGAATGGGCCAGGGAAAGCATATCAGTTGAATCAAATTGTGCCTACAGTAAATGACTTTGTGTCTCACAGCTGCACTTTCCTACTGAAGATGCACCTGCTTCCGCATTTGTGATTTTTAAAAATAATATTAGTGTCATCTAGGATACACCATTTATGATTATTTACTTTCTCTATATCTATCATATTTACAAATATACACTTATAGATGAAAATATATACCTCGATTATAATAGAGTCCCCTAATCCGATATCTCCCCATTGTTTCTCATTTCAGGCTCTGTTCTGTCTCCTAAAAAGTCACTAGGGTTCATCAAAATATCAGGCATGTTCATCACTGCAATGACACATCAGGTTTCTGTTATATTAAAAAAGAACACATAAGTCTTAGTCCAAACCCAGGTCTTATAAGTTATTGTTGGAGGAACTGCTGCCAAATGAACGGCTGGCTGAATAGATTTAGGAAAATCTAACTGCATCTGTCACACAGAAAGCTGGCCAAGGTAGATCTGACAGGCGATACATGGCTGAATGATCTCTTCCCACCTAAAAACATCTTTTAATTGCATCAGGTCTCTCAATCCACAGTTGAGCATCTGCTCATTAGAACCAAAGCACTATTTCTCAAATTGAAATGCTGAATCTCACTGTATAATTTTCTTCAAAATATTACCTTACAATTTTCCTAAAGCAAGCAAACCCAGTCATATTTGATGTAAGATCTCTGGGGCCAAATCTAATCTATGCATATTAACAATTTTTCCTTTCTTTTTTTGGTGTCAGTATAATTTTTGTCCTTCTATTTATTTAACAAAGAACACATCTGGATTTCATTCAAGAAATCCCCACATCCCATTTACAATAGGTCCTTTTGGTTTATTTGGAGGACTCACAGATATTTATCCAGAAGTTGATTTAATCTGCTCTGAGTTCCTTTTTATTTCTAAATAACTATCTTTTACAGCAAGCCCTTGTGAAAGATTTGGAAAATCTATTGGACTTTATACAAAAGTATTACTTAGCTGTCTCAAAGATGAATTTATCTTAAAATTATATCATTCTTCAACCACTTGCCATTATTTGCAGCCCATTTTCTGTTTGCTTATACCCTAAAATTTTGAATTTTCAATCATTTCCCTATCTATTTTCCTTCCCCCTTATCCAGGATTTAATTTGGAGAACTGAGAGGCAATAAAGAATCTCTTAGAATCTATATTTTTGGTAACTTATTTTATTGGTCTAATCTCAATAAAGAACCTATATTTTTGGCAACTTATTGCTCCAACTCTGTCTATATGATGATAAAACAGTTAGATGGAAATACATTCTAGCTCATTAAACTGTCTATTTGATCTACAAGATGGTAAATTTATTTGTGTATATGCATCTTTATAATGCACCATTTCTTATAAAATTGTATTGAGACAGTCTTACAGGAGCCATTGAATTACCTCAAAAAAAGCCACAAAAGCATTTTTATTCAATAAACCAATCTGGAAGATGAAAGAGAAACTGTCTGGCTTTTAGATAATAATTAGGTGTATCTTCTTTGTCTATGAGAAATCTAGGTTTTGATTTAAGATTGACAAGTGCGGGGTGCTATTTGTTATCAGTGGACAGGCTACTTTGTAGGTCACTGCTGTTCTAATATACTTATGTTTCAACCAATTTAGATAAGAATATGCTTCTCTAAGTACTAGTGAGTTAGTTTAGCAGAAAATTTCATCAAAATGGTTGTAAATTTACATGTAGAAATATAACAGTGTATGGTGGGACTGTAAACTAGTTCAACCATTGTGGAAGTCAGTGTGGCGATTCCTCAGGGATCTAGAACTAGAAATACCATTTGACCCAGCCATCCCATTACTGGGTATATACCCAAAGGATTATAAATCATGGTGCTATAAAGACACATGCACACATATGTTTATAGCAGCACTATTCACAATAGCAAAGACTTAGAACCAACCTAAATGTCCAACAACGATAGACTGGATTAAGAAAATGTGGCAGATATACACCATGGAATACTATGCAGCCATAAAAAATGATGAGTTCATGTCCTTTGTAGGGACATGGATGAAACTGGAAACCATCATTCTCAGCACACTATCGCAAGGACAAAAAACCAAACACCGCACGTTCTCACTCATAGGTGGGAATTGAACAATGAGAACACATGGACACAGGAAGGGGAACATCACACACCAGGGACTGTTGTGGGGTGTGGGGAGGGGGGAGGGATAGCATTAGGAGATATACCTAATGCTAAATGATGAGTTAATGGGTGCAGCACACCAACATGGCACATGTACACACATATGTAACAAATCTGCACATTGTGCACGTGTACCCTAAAACTTAAAGTATAATAATGAGAAAATAAAAAAAGAAATATAACAGTGTAGAAATCAACTCATAAGAAGCATTTTATGAAACCCTAAATGCAGTAGGTCAGTGCTTCCTATCAGAAGTCTACTGGCAAGAAAGGTTTTCAACTCTTTTTTTTTTTTTTTTTTGAGATGGATTTTTGCTCTTGTCGCTCAGGCTGGAGTGCAATCATGTGATCTCGGCTCACTGCAACCTCCGCCTCCCGATTTCAAGCTATTCTCCTGCCTCAGCCTCCCGAGTAGGCGGGATTACAGGCACCTATCACCACGCTTGGCCAGTTTTTCTATTTTTAGTAGAGATAAGGTTTCACAATTTTGGCCAGGCTGGTCTTGAACTCCTGACCTCAGATGATCCGCCCGCTTCTGCCTCCCAAAGTGCTGGGATTATGGGGGTGAGCCACTGCGCCCAGCCTCAACTAATTCTTAATAAAAATGTGTTTGACCTTTTCCTATGCCCAGCTAAATTGTAAGAAGAATTGTATTATCTTAAAGAAAGCCGAATCTAAAAAGTATTTGATTTGCTTGTCATATCCATTTCAATCACAGGACAAACTACTTCTGAAAAATTTTTATCCATCAAAAAATCTATTGGACTTTATGCAAAAATCTCAAAGATTAATCTATCTTAAAATTATATCATTCTTCAAACACTTGCCTAGAAGTTTTCAACGAATGTGTACAGAATATAGCCTTCTTAAAACTGGCAAATCAATTTAGATTCAAATAGATTCAAGACAAATATCACAATCCTAAAATGACTCTTTATAAAAATAGCATTTATTTTTCAGTGAAAAATACATTTGTGAAAAAGGCTATGCTAATGTTTTGATTTAAAGGATAAGCACTTTTTATATGTGCATTTGTGTGAGTGTGCGTGTATAAAATCCCTTTACTTACACTTTGCCCATTTTTCTTCAGATTGCTAATCTTTTGCTTATTGATCTGTAGGTCTGACTTTCTGATATAAATACAACCTTATAGTTCATAAGTGTCACAATTATTTATGCCCCAGAACCAAATGAAAAGAAATTCAAATCAGGAAAACAGCTCAGAATAATTTGTTTGCTAACGATTCATCTGAAGACCTTCAATTATAGTACCTAATTGTATAATATGGTATTACTGTACAGCATTATTGAGTACTTGTCTATTTCTCCCATTAGCGTGGAAGTTCTAATAGGGTTCTAAGTAGAATCTTTCTTTTTATAACTATCACCTCATACTTTTCCTCATTTACAACAGCAAACATGATTATCTTGCTGAATTGAAGAAACGAAAGCTTTTGAAAGCCCTTAAACCTACAGACTCGGCTGGGTGCGGTGGCTCATGCCTGTAATTCCAGCACTTTGGGAGGCCGAGGCAGGCGGATCACGAGGTCAGGAGATCGATACCATCCTGGCTAACCTGGTGAAACCCTGTCTCTACTAAAAATACAAAAAAAATTAGCCGGGCGTGGTGGCGGGCGCCTGTAGTCTCAGCTACTCAGGAGGCTGAGGCAGGAGAATGGTGTGAACCCAGGAGGCACAGCTTGCAGTGAGCCAAGATCACGCCACTGCACTCCAGCCCGGGTGACAGAGTGAGACTTCATCTCAAAAACAAAACAAAACAAAACAAAAAAACCTACAGACTCTACAAGCTGCCTATTCAGGCAACAAAAATAAAGAATTAACAATTATTTTGCTACTTTTGGAAAATTAAGTTACTTAAATACTTTACATAGGCAGAAGAAAAATCTATGTTTGCCACAAAGTTGTTTTTATCCTTTTACACAAAAGTATTTGTGAAATATAAGTGGAGTTTAGAAAGATTAAAATTGTTCAAAAAACACAGTGCAATAATTGCATCAAAGTTAAAATTTGTCTTTTTTAAAGGAAGTTCCACGGTAAATGTCTAAGATAAGGTCTCAATTTTAAATACTCAGTAAATACTTAACTGAGCATAATATATCACAGATATGATATTAACCTTTTTTTTTTCTTTTTCTTTTTTTTTTTTTTTTTTTTGAGACGGAGTCTTGCTCTGTCACCCAGGCTGGAGTGCAGAGGCGCGATCTCGGCTCACTGCAAGCTCCGCCTCCCGGGTTCACGCCATTCTCCTGCCTCAGCCTCTCCGAGTAGCTGGGACTACAGGCGCCCGCCACCGCGCCCGGCTAATTTTTTGTATTTTTAGTAGAGACGGGGTTTCACCGTGGTCTCGATCTCCTGATCTCGTGATCCGCCCGCCTCGGCCTCCCAAAGTGCTGGGATTACAAGCGTGAGCCACCGCGCCCGGCCGATATTAACCTTTAAAGGTTCTTTTACAAAAATAAATAAAACAGCCAGCAAAGGTATTACGGAGAGAACCTGAAACATACTGTTTAATGTTTATTTAATTACAAAAATTTATTGGGGGCAACCAAGTCATTCACTCTCCCTCCAACTACACACAGTCCTTTTTCTTTCTTCTCTTCGCTTCTTCTTATTCAACCAAAACCAGAAATATCCAAACAGAAGAGTTAATGATTGGGGATGTGTGGACCATGGTTGGGAAAAATGTGGAGAAATTATCTGGGGTATGTGGAGCAAGATGTCTTGCATGAAAAGCTGTATTGGGCTCTAGAGAAAGTGGGAATGGAAAGAATTTGAGAGACACCTGAGACCAAAAAAAAAAAGACACAATTAAGAATGTTGAATAGAATACAATGACAAGAAGCCTTTCCAACACCGTAAATCCAAAAAGCCTGCTAAATAGCATAAGACAGGAAAAAGATAAGGAAGCAAAGGGTGGCTGGGAAGCTTTAATCCAGAGCTCCCGATGTACAAGAGAGGCTGGCAACAGGAAATTGAAAAGACAATGGTTCTGGCCAGAGCAGGAGCAGATGATGAAATGGCATAGAAAAATTGATAGGAATTGCAAACAGTTTTAAAAAGAAAGTCGATGCCTCTCTTGTATACTCTTTCTTGATTATGCAAACCTGAAACCTAGATGTCTTCTTTTCTATCGATGCTTACCTTCAGCGATGCAACAAGACCTACACATAGTCCCTTTCCTATATCTCCCATCGCTCTATTTGCAGAACTGTTTCCCTTTAAGCTGTCTTCACCATCCTAACTTTCTTTAATCGTCTCCTTGGTAGCTTCCTGCATCTGATTTTGAAGCCCTCTGACTCATACACCCCTTACAGCTGCCAATGTAAATTTACAAGAATACCAATCTTATTCTCCTTTTTTCATACATTTTACAGACAAGCCATAGAATTCAAATCCAGATGTGTCCACTCTTAAGTGTGAAGGACTCCAAGGGCAGATGCTATACAAGACCCTTCATTACTGACCTCTACCTACTTTTCTAGCCTCATGTCTCACCGTTTTCTTCATGCTTCATAACTTTGCATTGTGTACCATCCGAAATTCTCTAGAATATTCTCTTTACCTAAGGAGTCAGAGAACTCATCTATGCTTCCATGGTACTTGTGCATCTACAAGAATTACTTGTTTATTTGACAATTTTCCCCACTGGACTGTGAGGTCCTTGAGGCAGACACTGTCTTTCAACTCTATATCCTTTGTACCTAGCTTAATGTCAAAAACGTAAGAGGTATTTAGTAAACATTTTCTGAGAAAATGATTGAGGCATCAGCAACACCAGGAAGAAAGTGGCAGACAAGAATTAATCCCTTCATTTACAGTCTCTCCTCTTCCAATGTCACAGCAATTTTTTCAAGCTCCAATTCACTTTTCTTATTATTAGAGTGCTTCAGTAGATGAACAATGTTACCAACAGTCAACACAAACTTTACTGACATATTCACAAAAAAATCATCTCTAAAATCAATCACTCAAATGTTTTTCTATGTTGTAACAGCAAGCAGCATTGGAGGCTGAGGCATCTAAGATACAAAGAGAAAACAAGAAAGACTCCAATGCCTCATTTTGTTATACAGTTCTGCATCATTGTTCTGCCCTTCTGGTTTCCGTATCTTGAATTCCAGCTTTATAGGCCCATAACTTGGCTTTCTATCTAACTAAATTCTTCAGCTGTTATCTCCTCAGCTACCTCTGACATGCACTGTTAATCTTTGTTTTTGTTTTTCCTTTTTCAGTATTTATCCACACATCTTCATGCTCTTGAGTCATTGGCTATTCCCCAAACCCAAAAGGTAGCTATTGTTGTGAGTTCCATTACTATAAATTAGTTTTGGCTAATTTACTTACTCCTTTACTTCATATATATTGAATCATATAACACATAGTCTTCTCCATCTGGGCTCTTTGGCTCATCACTATAGTTGTGAGATATATAATTGTTGCTACGTACAGAAGTATTTTGTTCTTTTTATTGCTGTGCAGTTTTCTGTGTATGTATATACCTCGGTTTATTTATCCAATCTTTCGTTAAAGGACATTTGGGTTGTTTCCAGTTAAGGACTATTGTGAATAAAAATGTGTATCTGTTGGGAGACATGTACTCATTTCTGTTGGAAATACCCTAGAAATTGCTGGATTGTAGGGTAGGTACTGCCAAAGAATTTTCCAAAGTGGTTTCTGTGAAATGGATATCCACACATCTAATGTATTTAAGTTCCAGTTTCTCCATATGCTAGCTCCTCTCTTCTATCCAAATTTTAAATCTTGTTTTTTAAGTAGTGGTCATTCTAGTGAATTTCTACAGACTCTTTCAAAGTCGTCATTACTGAACTCCTATTAACCACTTCTTTGGGTTTCACTCATTGTTTAACTTATTTCATTATGGCCTTTGTCTAACTACTCTTATGTCCCATTTCAAACTAACTGTATTTTCTCCACAATCATCTTCCTTGAACTGTATTCCTTATTTAACTACAAACTACTTCTTTATCCAAACTCATTCCTGTGCTGCATCAGATGACAAATGAATGTCATAAGTCCCGTGAGACTCTGGCTCTATTTCATTCTTCCCCTCTATAAATACAGTGTTTTAACCCCAGATTGAGGCCTCTGCTCTTGCTTTTTTCATGTCAACTGTCACCTAAATGAAAGTACATATCCACTACCATCCTCTCTCTCAGAAGTGTCAATCTTCTAATTCCATTTGCTGTTCGACAGCTACAGCAATAGAGTCTACCATCACCTCAAATTCATCATGTAGAAAAGAAAAGTACCACTTTCTCTAGAAACTAGATCTCCTCTAGTCCAAATACCATGATGTATACCGTCATCCAATCTGAAGACCTGAGTCATTCATTTTTACTTTTATTTCTTCCCTCCATGCAGTAAATGAATAAATTCTCTTGATTCTTTATCAAATTTTATTTCCTTTATCATCTAAATATATAGTTATTTCATTAAAATAGAACATTTTTAATTATAATTGTATTCATTTTCTACCATCCACAAATGAACCCACTATCACTGGTCAAATTTCACACACGCTTGCTAATTTCTATTTATTGATTGTGGTTCTCAGACTGTCATCAATACCACCACCATTAACAAAGCAATAACCATCATGCCATATTTTTGAATAAATAGATTCTCCCTTTTATGTGTGACAAATAGTACATTATTTTATTATTTCTATTTGGAAGTTGAGAAAAAATAAGCTTTAGATGCACAGTTATTAATTCGAGCCAAGGAGATAAACAGGCATCAAGAGTAAGGTAAATGGCTAGACCAGGAAAGCAGCTAATTACAATGGGAAACCCTAATAATCATTTTCCTCTTTCCTGAATCGATTTCAACTTTTTCAAAATAAATAATATTTATAATCATAGACAGTAGATGATGGATAAATGGCTAGACCAGGAAAGCAGCTAATTACAGTGGAAAACTCTAATAATCACTTTCTTCTTTCCTGAATCTATTTCAACTTTTTCAAAATAAACAATATTTATAATCCTAGACAGTAGATAATGGACTAGCAATCCAAACAGTACTAAAAAAAAGGAAAAATAAATTTACAGAAGTCAAAGCTCAATTAAGCAGAAACCCAAAATGAGTAATTTATGAGAGAAAACTTCTGACAGATTTTTTTCTCTCAATATAATCTCTAAAAGACAGATATTCTGTAAAACATACATAGAATCTAAATTGTAGCATTCCAGCTTTTAGAAAGGAAGAATTTTGACAGCAAGAGTACCGGAATATATGACAAAAATGTAAAATAGCCCTTATTGAGGAACTTTTGTTCTATAGGTAGTCCAGTGGTGGCATCAGTCATCCAATAGTGATAATAGTTGTAGTAATGTGCTCAACACCCTCTAATACGCTAGTGAGAAGTTGGAAAAAATTACTGTAGTGGCTTAAAAATATGTCTACAAATTTGATACATCTTCCTTCAAGTGGTTGGCTGGATATAGCAACTCACTTCTCACAAATAGCATAAAGTAGAAAGGATAGCATGCAACATAAGAAACCAGGTTGTAAAAGGTAATGTGAATCCCTCCTTGTGCCTTCTTGAATTGCTCACTGTTGGGGAAGTTAGCTACCATGGTCAGGCCATGTGGAAAGAAGCCCAAGTGGCAAGGAACTGAGGTCTCCTGCCAATAGCCATGTACATAAATCACTTTAGAAGTGGATCTTCTGAAAACAAGACAATAAAGCTGCTACCAAGAAAAAAAAATCAGCGCGATATCCTAGTACTTCTTTTGGTAAACTTATTTCTGAATGTTTCTGTTTGTTGCTATTAAAAATAACATTGTTTTCTTCATTTCAAAAAAAAATGTGCACCGTGAAAATTTAAAAAGTAGATTTTGCAGCACGAGGCAAGCCATCAGAGAAGCACCACCTAAGAAAGCCTGAGAAAGACTCACCCAGGCAAGCCACTCCTAACTTCCTGATCCATGGAAACTATGAGATGAGAAATGTAAGCCATTTTGTTTTGAGGTAATTCATTACATGTAGCAATAAGGAAATGTACCAATAAAGAACTATCTAGTAAACAAGTTTGATATTATGTTCTAAATAAAATCACAAAATAAAGTTAAATAAATAAAATAAAAGTGAGATGCCATTTGTTATCTACCAACTTCGTTGCCTAAAAAGATAATATCCAATGTTGAAGAGGAGATAGAAACACACTATCATAAACTCTTAAACAATTCCAGATGGATAATCTGGCAAGCTCTATTCATAGTTTTTAAATAATAATAACACACCTTTTGATATGGTTCAACTTTGAGAATTTATGCTAAGGAAATAAGAAATTTGTACATCTATTTCTATATAAAAATGTTTACAGGATTGATATTTGTGGTATTAAAAACTGGAGTTCTTCTAAATTAGTCACAAGTACTGGCATATACATATGATGTTGCCATTATGATTCTATTTTATATATTACTTATTATGCATTATTGTATATCTTATATATAATATAATATTTTCTATTTTATTATTATTTTTAGAAACAGGATCTTGCTATGTTGCCTGGGCTGTAGCTATTCACAGATGTGATCATAGCATGCTGAGGCCTTGAACTCCTGGCCTCAAGTGATCCTCCTGCTTCAGCCACCCAAGTAGCTTTGACCACATGAGCGCCCTACCATGCCTGGGTTATTTTATTTTGTTTTTATATTTGATGAAATAGGAAAACATTCTGAATATATTAATTGCAAATGAAGGGTATAATTCCAATTTAATAGAAGTTGTGTGCGTATGCATGCATAAGTGTGCAGATGTATTTGCACCTGCATACAGGCGCGCATGATTATGTAAGAATAGAAAGAGGAATGAAAATAAAAGCTTCTCAATGTTAATAATATTTATACCTGGGTGTAGAATTAAGAATATGCTTTATTTTCTACTTTGTATTTACCCATATTATCAGTTTCTTAACAATGAGAATGTAATTTTTCTACTGAAGAAAATAATCCCAGTCATTGTAACCCATTGTGACTGCTCTTCTAGAAGACCATATGTCATCTGACCCCTGGCTACCCCTCTGAACTCTCCTTATATACTCTTGCACTTGCTCATTAAGCTCCAACCACAGTGACCCTCCTGATCTTGGAACTCAAACAGCTCCCTCTGTCACACAGCCTGTGCACTAACCCCTCCTTCTTCCTAGAATGGCATTTTCACATCTGCTCATGGCTCCTCTCACCACTGTATCTTCCTCTCTAGTCACTGAGAGTATCTTTTGACCACCAAATTCAAAGCAGCCTGCCTTGGCAATACATTAAAAACTATGTTCCCCAGATTTCCAATCTTCACAGTACTTTTATACTATAAAAAGTCTATTATTTTCTTTATTGCATATTTACTTTAATTTGTAAACATAAAATTACCATCTGGAAACTTGCCTGTCTTGGTTACTACTGTATCCCTAGTTCCTAGAAATAGCAAAAATTCATGAAACGTTTTCTTAATAAGAGAGTCCTGGAGTGAATGCTTCATTTAAGTTGTTGACCATCACATATTCTTTACACTATCTTCACTCTTGGGTTATAGACACCGCACACTCTAATTTTTCTTCCTACATTTCTAATCAGTACTGCTTTCTCATTCACTGAGTCAATCACTATTAGGTTATCCTTATTTAAGTGCAAAAAGGGGAAAGCAATGTGGGGAGCACCATATCTATATTGAATAATGTACAGGGGCTCATATGAATACATACACTTCCACACTCAAAAGAACACTAGATTACAAACTCTACGAGGGGAGGCAATTCTTGTTGGTTCTAGCTCCTAAATCAATGCCTAACATACATTAAGCACCCAATAGATAAATATGTGTTCAATACAGGTATTTATGAATGAATGAATGAATGAATGAATAATGGTCAATATATTTTATTCCATGCATTCATAAAAATGACATAACTTAAAGGAATAAAATAAAACAAGGCAAATTTTATTATCTGCAAGTCACACAATATGACCTAAAGCATGTAGCAACAAAAGTATACCAAGTGAAAATCATTTGCTCATGAACCAATCTCATATGCAAGCACTAAGTAAATTTGATATGAAATATATAGACTGCTTTACAATGCACAGCTTTTTCCATCAAGCAGCCAGCTATCCGGTGACGCCAATTAAATCACAGCATAAACTTATCACTTCAATTAAAGATCAAAATTTACTTAGAACCTACAGCAAGATCCTTGCCTGTCATGTAGTTCCCTAAAAAAGAACTGGAAACAATACCACATTTGAACTGTTGTCCCAAGTAATCAGAATTTCAATACCACTCCCCCTTTTATAATTCCTTTTTAAAATTCAGATCCATCTCAGAGCATGTGCCCAGCAGTGTTTGCCCATTATTTAACACTTTCTTTTTGACTTCTCTGATCTTCTTGAATAGATACCACAGCTGTTCACCCAAGGTGAATGTGAAACCCCCTATCAGATTGCTCTCTGATTCTATCAGTCCCAAAAGCAGATCTATCATTATCTCTGGAAGGGGTCTTTCTGCAGAGAGCCCAGAGTTTGTGTATGCTTTTAGTATACTCTCCAGCATGACAAACACCATCTATCTGGCTTTACACTGTCATTTCCATTGAAAACCTGTAATTACTTTCCACAAGCAACACTTCATCCTGCCAAGCTGATTAAAGGCAATACGCACAGGAAGGCAAAGAGTAGCAGTGCTCAGATATCAAAACGCTTATCTCATAAGCAACACTGCAACGGCATGCACACAGTAAGCACTAAATAATTGTTTTTAGATATTACGTTTGCTCTTTGACAGACAATATAGTTAATGATTTTCTCATGAAACATAATAGTCTCTTAAAGAGTGAATAGGGCAGGTCAAAATGGACTTCTGAACTGCCGTTTATTTAAAATATTCCACCATAACAAACATATCATTCCAGGGTCTTCACTCTCACCATCTAATTTACATGTACACCAAATAAGTTAATTACTTAACTATTATCATTTCCTGACAGGCAAACCGATAGGCAGGTACTTTTTCCTTTATCATATTCTTTAATTGAGTTGAATCTACTTACTTTGGCTGATTAGAGCAATCAGGTTTCTGCAGAGGAGTGTTTGGAGACAGCATCAAGAAGTGCTTAATTGCAGTTAGACAAACTTTATAGTGGACATTTGTCACAGTTTTATTTATTTGTTGTTGTACATTAAAACATCTTTCTATGTTTGGGGAATTTCCCAAGATATAAACTATGATGAAAGTCAATGTTCACATCCAAGTAGAGAAATCAAAAGCTTGTTTTCCCTGCCTCCTTCGCACCTGGGACCTGGCCAGTTTCATCTGGCCAATCAGATGGACCTGCCTTGTATTTTTAATCCTAAACTAATGATGTAGAGAAGCAAGGATAGTGACAGACCCACCCTGGCCGTGGCAGCAACATCAGGGCAGTAATAGCCAGTTTGTTTTAGGGGCAGAAATAGTAGCTCCAGGTAGCAATGTAAACTATGTTTTCCGTTCAGGGATGGTGGCAAGAGTGTCCTCCCCAGCCTGGCTCTTTATGTGATTTTAAGTTTAGTCCTTAATTCTGTGAATTAGCCAATATATTCTTTCAATAAATACATCTGACGTTTAAGTCATCTTGTCACTCTATTATTTGAAACCATAAACACTGGGACAGCTTTCCAGTAGTGGGTACTTTGATGGGATACATTGACATCCATCTCTCCCTTTTTTTTTTTTTCTTTTTTTTTTGAGACAGAGTCTCATTCTGTTGCCAGGCTTTAGTGCAGTGGTGCAATCTCGGCTCACTGCAACCTCTGCCTCCTGGGTTCAAGCGATTCTCCTGCCTCAGCTTCCCAAGTAGCTGGGACTACAGGCAACCACCACCACGACCAGCTAATTTTTGTATTTTTAGTAGAGACAGGATTCACCATGTTGGCCAGAATGGTCTCGATCTCTTGACCTCATGATCTGCCTGCCTCAGCCTCCCAAAGTGCTGGGATTACAGGTGAGAGCCACCCTGCCCAGCCTCCATTTATCCTTTTTTAACATCAGTTTATGTTTGGCCATTTAGAGATCGTTCAAAATGCTAGCAGCTAAGACACAATGGTTTTGTTGGACAGACTTTTCACATTTATCTGTGTAGTAGTGTCAGTCTAACTCTGTATTTGAATATTTAATTGCATTTTGCCTTTTTTTTTTTTTGGGATGGAGTTTCGCTGTGTCACCCAGGCTGTAGTGCATTGGCACAATCTCAGCTCATTGCAACCTCTGCCTCCCAAATTCAAGTGATTCTCCTGCCTCAGCCCCTGAGTAGCTGGGACTACAGGTGCCCACCACCACGCCCAGATAATTTTTGAATTTTCAGTAGAGATGGGGTTTCACCATATTGAGCAGACTGGTCTCGAACTCCTGACCTTGTGATCTGCCCACCTCAGCCTCCCAAAATATTGGGGTTACAGGCATGAGCCACTGTGCCCGGCCCCCCTTATGCAACAATGGCTATAGATTGGAAAGTAAAATTGCTGGTACTTGGGATAAAACCATAAATGTGATTGCCTTAGTAGAGTTGTGACAATGATAGAAATTTGACCTAAAAAAAAACAGTCTATCTTCAACCTCAACTGGTTGTGTGAGGATACACACACACATACACAAAAATATGTTGAGAACATATAATTGAAGATTGTCATAAAAAATGCATATTTGATTTTTTTATTTTTTACTTTTATTTTTATTTTTTTGAGATGGAGTCTCGCCCTGTCGCTCAGGCTGGAGTGCAGTGGTGCGATCTCGGCTCACAGCAACCTCCACCTCCCGGGTTCAAGCAATTCTCCTGCCTTAGCCTCCCAAGTAGCTGGGACCACAGGCACACGCCACCACACCGGGCTAATTTTTGTATTTTTAGTACAGACAGGGTTTCACCATGTTGGCCAGGTTGGTCCTCGAACTCCTGACCTCAAGTGATCCGCCCACCTTAGCCTCCCAAAGTGCTAGGAGTACAGGTGTGAGTCACCACACCCAGCCTATAACTGAATTTTTAAAAAATAATTTTTAGCTCTCTGACAGCAAGGCTCCTCTCTCCTTTAACATGTATGTTAACCTTCATTTATTCGACTTTTTGTATGACTCCCATACAAAAATAGGAGATTGTCTATATCTATCAACTTCTTATGTTAATACAATTTATTCAAAAGATGGAAGGCAATTTATTTACTTGAAACATCACTGATTACCTAATATACTTATATCAACAAACAAAATTACACATCTTCCTGGCCGGGTGCAGTGGCTCATGCCTGTAATCCCAGCACTTTGGGAGGCCAAGGCAGGCAGATCACCTGAGGTCAGGAGTTGGAGACCAGCCTGGCCAACATGGCAAAACTCCATAACTAATAAAAATACAAAAATTAGCTGGATCTCAGCTACTCAGGAGGCTGAGGCAGGAGAATCGCTTGAGCCCAGGAGGCAGAGGTTGCAGTCAGCCAAGATCATGCCACTGCACTCCAGCCTGAGAGACAGAGTGAGACTCTGTCTTAAAAAAAAAAAAAAAATTACACATCTTCCTGACAAAAAGAAACTTCCAATCTTGAGTGGAGATGATAAGTTCCAAAAATGGTTACCAAGTTTGTTATAAAACTCATGAACCCTTTTATTTCTTTGGAGTAAGAAATACAACAGTTCAAACAGAAATTAATAATAACCTACAAGATTGTAATTGAATCCCCACATTTTTAGTTCTATTAGTTTTATTCGAATAGAGGATCCAAAATTTAAATTAAACCTTAACGGCATCAAAGCAGATACAGAGGGGTAAGACTTAAAATGCAAGCATATCTAAGGGTCTAGTCGTTCAGCACAGACACTCCTGTTGAAATGTCAACAGAACACATGAATTGGTTCTCAGTAGTTTCAAAGACTTCTAGGAACCTAAGCAAAACTGTGTGACTTCTCTTTCAGCTTCTGGCTCACTTAAAGCTTCCAACCTTCCCTCAGCCACCCATCCCAGCATTTCATCCAGGGAAGCTATGCAGAAAAGTCAGTGCCAAGGTTTTCTCTTCCATAAAAATTTCACTGTATTTTGCAGGCCAACTACATGGTCAGTATCTGGAGCAAGAATAGAATTTTCTTGTTAAGGTAATTCCATTATGACTAATAGGTTCAGAGGGGCAATAAACTGAAATGAATATGTTCTGCATAAGTATGTGGATAGAGGGTTCTTTCTGCCCCTCCTCTATTTCAGGGGGCAATGCATCCATTTCCATTAATAACTGGAATTTATTTATTTATTTATTTATTTATTTATTTATTTATATAGCCCACTTCTGAAAAGTTGGCAATTCAAATTTTAGGGAAAGACACATTTTGCAAATTAAGAGGCCATCTATAGAATCTGATTATCAACCAGTCTGTAGTTGTTATAATCCAAAATGACTGGCTAATAATATTTTCTCTAGGGTATTTCTTCATCATCGACTATTAATACTTCTAAATCTCAGTGACAAAGACCTCTTCCCCAAGTTTATATTCATCTCGATGCAGACAAAAGAAACTTAAATAGTATCTATACTATTTAATAGTAGGATATCTATACTATTTAATAATAGGATCACAGATAGATTCCTTAAATAGTATCCAGTCTCCTCTTCTAACCTAACTTTTCATAATTGCTCTCTCCTTAGACTGCAGGGTTCCCATAACCTACTGCTCCTTTAATAGTTCCTTTTAATAACTGATCTCTTGTTAAGATTTGAAAAAATTAGGTCTCCCTGAATAAAATCATAATAAGTATATATACCGCTTATTATTTGTACTCTGTAGCTTTAGAGTTATTTTTTTAACCTAAAATGTAATTAGATTGTGTCTTATGACAAGACTAAACTTGGTCCAGGTAATTTTCACACAATCTGGTCTCTCTGTTCACAGCTTCAGTGATCAAAAGTAATTGGACCTAAATATCTGTAATAATACAAAAATGAGAAAATTGCATGCTATTTTCTGTGTTTTCTCTTTTAAGTGACATGAAAAAAAGGCATAGTGATTACACAAACAACACTTTTTAAAAACCTGGTATTGATTTAAGTAAATTTTGTGAAACAAAAAGAAGCACTAAAAATATATTAATTGTCAAATGAACAATGTATTTTATTTTGAATCATAAGTGAAAATACATGTTACTTGTATGATATTTTTTATTGTTAGATTTGGCTAGTTTCCATTTCAAGACATTTAACATAAAAATAGTATGTGTGCATGCTCATGTACATGTACATATATATTACATATGACAGAAAGGAACATCTGAGTGACAAAAGTACTGACAAATTACAATTTTCAGAATTCCAGGACAAAAGAGCTCATAAGGACACAACACGAGGCTCAAGTAATTAATAAAAGAGTTCTGTGGCATTTTTTGTTTATGCTAATATCTTCCCAAATGAAACTTTGATGTGTGCCATCTTAATATATCCCGAAGAGCACACAGGCCTGTCTTCCTACTCCCAAGCTCTAGTCCAGCTCTGGAAGAAGCTAATGATCTTCACCATTACATGAAATTTACATTTTTTAAATTTAGAAACCAATTTAGGATCACAGATTCTAGAATTTTAGCGTTAGATGCTTTCTATGTAATCTCATCTACCCCTTTTACATAGAAACCTTACTTATTAATTATTTTAATTTAATTTTATTTTTTAGAGACAGAGTTTTGCTTCGTTGCCCAGGCTGGAATGCAGTGGTATGATCATAGCTCACTGCAGCCTTGAACTCTTGGGCTCCAGTGATCCTCCCACCTCAGCCTCCTGTGTAGCTGGGACTACAGGCACGTGCACCAATGCCCGCCTGGGAATTATTTATTTGACTGAGGTCAAACTGCAAGTAAATAAAGAGCCAAGACACAAATTTAGGCTCCTGATTTGGAATCCATTTTAGTGTATTTCCACAGCAGCAGGTATAACATTTGGGTTTCCTTTAGCTGCAAGTAACTGAATTTTAAGGAATTTACTAAACTGGAGAACAAGGAAGTCCAGATGTAAAGTGTGATTCAGTGTTAGTTGACTGAACACCTCCACATCAGCATCAACTAATCAAGTCCTCTATAATTTAAAGGCTCCTCTTGTTCTCAGGAGACTCTGATTTGGAGCCAGTGGAAAAGAGATTTTTCTTCCTCGCACCACTACTGAAGAGACTTGAGCTTTGCACTGATAAGACTGCCCTTGAACCAGCTTTTCTAGACAACAGAAGACAATGTGTTAACCAACTGAATCTTGGGTTTTTATAAGAACCAGTCATTGTGTCGAGAGACACAGTCCCATGTCAGTAACTGGTCAGTGTCATCCAAACCAGATGGATGCTACACAAAGGAGAGGGGTGGACTCACTGTTCAAGAGAAAGCCACAATGTCCACTCCACAAGACAATGTGGAGATATAATTTTTTCACCTAAATGCTTACCAACTAACTGCCAGTCCTTAGAAAGTGAATATTCTCAATTATATGGAGTTTCACATTTAAAAAGCAACATTATACCAAAAAAATTTCTGTCCTCTATAATATTTATAAAATTCAGAGTTGTGCCTTGCCTTTCATTTTATCTGCACAAATATTTCTATTAAAAAAATAGTTCAAAACACTATAATATATAGTGGGATATGATAAAGATGCTATTTTTATAGAATTTTTATCAATGTTAAATGTAAGTATGAATATAAATATCAAATGTACATGCCATGAATTTTCATTTAATAGCTAAAATAATTTATAAATTTAAAATATTATGTTTATTTAAAACTCTCTGATTCCATTCTAAAATTGGCAATTCCCCTTATAAATGTAATGTCATACATCCTGCAATAACTTAGGATCTTCTTCATGATAGCAATTTCGAAAATCTTTCATAATATTGTAAATATCAAGAAAACAAAGAAAAAAAAAAAAGAATGAAAAAACTCCATGTGCCAAAGCTAAATCTAATCTGTTGGCCAGGCACAGTGGCTCATGCCTGTAATCCCAGTACTTTGGGAGGCCGAGGTGGGTGGAACACTTGAGGTCAGAAGTTCAAGACCAGCCTTGTCAACATAGTGAAACCCCTTCTCTACTAAAAATACAAAAAGTTAGCTGAGTGTGGTGACCCCCGCCTGTAGTCCCAGCTACTTCGGAGGCTGAGGTAGGAGAATCGCTTGAACCCAGGAGGCGGAGGTTGCAGTAAGCAGAGATTGCACCACTGCACTCCAGCCTGGGGGACAGAGCCAGACTCTGTCTCCAAAATATAAAATAAAATAAAAATAAATCTAATCTGTTGTTGCAGTTATGTTCGGATCCACTGAGTGATCTAGGGAAGTTGGGGAATATCTGAATTGAAAATACCCAGCGTGCTCCCAACAAGTTCCAGGGAGAAAAATCTGTGTGACAGTTGTAACTGATGCATCCTGATCCATGGGTTGACCCCTGTGAGACCGGTAAGAGTTGTGGGCAGGAAGGTTAGCAGGATTTGTGAGAAAAACTCTTAGCAGAAGGAGGGCGTGTCTGATTTCCCAGTATACTTAACCTAAGTAATTATCCTATTTTCTTATCTTTATAACTAGGTCATATACTGCCAACAAATAAAATGATGTTTTCATAATTCCATTTTATTAAACAAAGTGTTGTGTAAATAAAATTGTAAAATGGGGGGGAAATCACAGAGGGTTATCTATAAAAATATCCAAAACAATAAAATTGATTCCTAAGAAAGAAGACATCTTTGAGGATATTTCTGATTTTTTTTCCTTTAGTTCAAATTTATTTTATGTGCATGTGGCAGGGAGGGTGTAGGAAGGGGCACCTCAGGTACACCATGCACATTCCTACAATACATTACAAATTTAAATGCTGCAATTCCCCTAATATAAGAATCAAATTAAATAAAACTGGTAATGCCATGGCAATGGTGACTATGCATTCAGAATTTTTCAGATATTTTTAACTTTATAATAGAATCTTCATTTAAACATCTGAATCGAGAGATTTTGTTTCCCACACTCCTTACAATGTATTATACGAAACCTGCTACTACAATTGTATTTTGACGATATTAGACCTTCCCTGAAGAATACCAATCTAACTGCGGCTATTAAAAAAAAAATTGAAGTTAAAAACATTTCATTTCAGAAAATAGCGTACCTATCTTTTCCATTCTGTGTTCCAGAATTCAACCTGAGCTTTCTCAAATTGTTGTTTTATGAGACATTTACAAAGCTGTCTTCCACAAAGTTTCCTTCTAATATTAGAAGAAGACAACTCAATGCTTACTATATGCAAGGCTAGGCAGGTGAACAATGAAAAGATAAGCTAGGAAGGATCCAGCATCTAAATAGCTTATGATTTTATAGAACTTTAAAACTTACAAAAAAGGATAGATATTTATTCAAGTATTAAAATATACAATCAAATAGCATAAATGTTGATAGAGTTCCCAACAAGCAATTTCATATGGAGATTAAAACACTAATGGAGACTTTTAAGTGAACGGTATCTGTGAAAATGGAGAGCAAGCTTCTAAGGAATTAGGAGTAAAAATGATATGGTCTTGGAAGAAGATGATAGGAGGAAGATTCTTATATGCTAACCATCACCATAAAGAATCTCTATTTTTTTAATAACATAAGGTCACACACGGACTTTGGGACATTAAATTGCATAACAAGGGAAAAATAGCATTAATGCATGTAACTAGTACAATAATGCAAAAACTAATGAAACAGAACTGAACATCTAGAAACAAATTAGCAGATATACAATTTTTTAAATAAATGAGAATATGATTCTAGAATGATCACTTAACTATTTGGAAAGGAAAAGAAAAAGATGCCCACCTTGCAGCATGTAAGCCCATTCATATAGGTTAAGAGGTTAAACATGAGGGGAAATAAATTAGAAAACAATGAAAGCATAAATTAAAAGAAAAGGAAACAGTTCAAGTTAGAGATGGTCTGTTTAAGCAAAACTTCAAATATAGAAACTACAAAGAACTGGGTGTGGTGGCGTGCACCTGTAGTCCCAGACACTAGAGAGGCTGAGGCAGGAAGATCACTTGAGGCAGGAGGTGGAGGCTCTACTGTGCTATGATCACCACTGTACGCCAGCCTGGGCAACATAAGAGCCCTCTCCAAAAACAAGAAGAAAAAGAAAAAAAAACTGTAAAGAAAAAGATAAATCTACACAAATTTAAAAATAAAAGACAAAAGCAAACTGAAATAAATATGAGCATCACGTATCTTGTATCTCCAAGGGCGAGACCATGCAGGCTAATGTAGAAACTGGCTTAGAGGTTTCACTGATACATTAAAAAGCCACTGGAGTTTGCCCAGCTATTTACTATTTTCCCTCTTGTTGTGAGGGTTAATACAGTCTTAGTCCATTCAGCCTGCTGTAACAAAATACCCTAGACTGAGTCATTTATAAACAAAGAAATTTATTTCTCAGTTCTGAAGGCTGGCAAGTTCCAGACCAAGGCACCAGTACATTCAGTGTCTGAAGAGGGCTCTCTGCTTCAAAGACGGCACCTAGTTACTGAGTCCTCACATGGCAGGAGGAGCAGAAGAGCAAGGAGGGTAAACTCTCTCCTTCAAGCTCTTCTATACAGCGCTAATGGCATCAAGGAGACCAGAGCCCTCATGACCTTATTACCTGTGAGAGGCCTCACCTCATAATACCATCACCTTGAGGGTTAAGTTCCAACATAGGAATTGTGGAGAAACATCAACAATCAGGCCATAGGAACAGTATATACGTGGCTTGGGTTGTCTTTGTAACATACATAAGACCCTGAGAGGTCCAGCCCTTTAGAAGTTAACAAAACTCAAATTTTTACGCATCCATTTTTTTTTAATAGCCCCAACAAACAGATTTTTAGCCATGCAGGAGACTGCCTCCTTTGTGTATTCCTTAAAACTCCACCCACATCTACTAGCAATAGATCAAATACGCCCTGCTGCCAAGCAGAGCTCTTTGATCCACAACCACCTCTCACCCAGTGCTGCTTAATGACTGCACATAGACATGTAAGCCTCCTCTCTGATTCCCCTCTTCCCAGGAGCTCCCCTTGCCCTCCTCCTCTTCTCGGTGGTGGTCATGGCCATAAGCTTCCGGATGGCTTCATGCAGAGAGAGACTTCCTGGCTCTTGCATTCCTGTTCAAGGGCTACCCAATAAAACCTGTTTTGTGGTAATGCCTCTGATGGTCATATCTTTTTCCTCAATCAGGCCCCAAATCCTTTGAACCCCCTACACAGCCCAACCCTGTGCAATCCTGCAGTCCTAACCAAGGTACCTTTCACAGACTGAAAAGTGCCATGATATGCAGTAGGTCCTCTTGAAATAGTTATTCCCTTATTTACTTATAACATATAAGTAACTCCGAAATTCTTCAGCTCTTAAATGAAGTACATAACTGTTATAAAAAAAAATTAAATACTGAGCAGGCGGTGATAAGAAGGAGTCAGGGCAGTACTATCCATATACTATGGTAGCTTTGGGTTGCAGCACACTGGCTGGATCCACTATGATTAGTGGACTATATGTAACATTTTAAAATTGAACCCTTTGAAGAGTAAACGTGAGTAGCATACATGAACGCATGGGACAGGACTTTTCCTGGTAAACTGGAACATATGGTTACCCGAATTATTTTGACAATGACATATTTAAAAACTTGATACTGGAGGCCATGGGATCCCCTATAAAAAATACAGGTTATGAAGACTCTTTCCTACTTGGTGATGTCTTAGGTTAAAGTACGCAACACTGGCACAGCTGATAAAATACAGTTGGGGGTATGCACGTGAATGAATCATTCTATTATTTGTAGATCAATGATTAAAAAGCCACAGATGGATTCCAGTGAATTATTCCTGAGGAACTGAAAGCATTTTCTTGGGCTATCCAATGGCAATATTTGTTGTTCTCCTTTTCCCTTGTCTCTTCTTCCTCTCTGTCTCTGCTCTGCCATGCCCCCTTGTAATACACCACTGTTTTCGTACTTCTTCTCCTTTTTTTCCTTCTCTCCCATATCTACTTATTTAGCATTTGTGTGTCTGCCAGCAGCTTTCATAGATATTACTTGCTATCTAGGGGCTTTAATCACCTAGACAGCAACATAAAGTTGTTTTGGAAGAAAGGGTCCCAAGCGATTGAGAAACACCCCTTCTCTGGGAAGTCTCTGTTTTCCCCGTCTTATCACTGCCGCTGTTCGTGCTGGTCCTCTGCTCTCTTATCCTCATACTCGCTCTTTTTCTTTACTGAAGAAGAAACAGATTTATAATCACTTGCAGGAAACTTTGATTCTCACGTATTTACTAACACACACACACACACACACCAAAACTACCTACTCAAAGAATTTTAAAACTCATTGAAATGCACACAAGGTTTTGTCCAGGCAAAAACAGATACACAAGTATCTTATAGTTTTTTATAATCTAAAGAAAATACAAAGTTGTACAATCTTTCCAAAGTGATTTTCTCAAGTCTTGTTTCTAGCTTTGTTCATTGTCCTAAGTTTCTCTACTTTCATATTCTGAGCCAGACACTGATTATTGACGTAGCAAAGCCTGGTGGGAGAAGGCAGATTAGATCATGTCTCGATACCTCATCTGGTCTTAAAAAGCTTTAGTTTATTCTCACACAAAAAAAGAAAGAAAGCAAAAAGAAAAATGTTTTGTTTTTTTTTTTTAATCACCAATTGGTTTTTGCTTCTTTAGCCAAGTTACTTTGTCCCCATGCCTAAGTGTGTGGAGATTTTTCCCCCCATTTACAAAGATGAAACAGACTCCATGGGCTGCTTGGAACACATTTAACTTATCTATAGGTTTCAAAAGCACAGCAGGTCCAGGGCATGAAAAAGGCAGGCAGGTGCTCTTTGCATCCTGCACCATTTAACAAGCACACACAGATTTAAAGAGTAATTTCTTCTCTTCTCAATCATCAGCTGATCTAATTTATAGTTCATTTATTATTTATTATCACTGTCCTCACATTCTTTCTAATCATGTATGTCTCCAACCAAGGGTAATGACAATTAGCGCCAATGTCTTTTTTTTTCTTTTTCTGTAGAATTCCAGAAAGTAACTTCAAGTCTAATTGCACAGTCCCTGACATACAAATCTATTAGCATGTGGTAAATCTAGCCTAGACTTTTGGCTTCTTCTTTTCTTTCTTGCTTTTTTTTTTTTTTTTAAATACACTAGAGTCCCTTGTTTATTTCCAAAAACAAATTTCTTAGTAACTTAAATTATATTTAGGCAGGCAGTTTTAGCAATAAGGTCACTGGCCTCAAAGATGGATGTTATCCTTGGCTGGGATGTTCTGGAGAATTGAATTGAATATAATTGAATTCTATTATATCTCCTCCCACATGCACCCCAATGCACAGTTGTGTTTGTTTTCCATTTTCTTTCTCATACACAACATCTGTCCTATATGCTTCACTGCACTGTTTTTTAGTGAAGAAAATGCAGCTGAGAAAGGAAATGAATATCAAATTCAGAGCTCCCAGGAGAGGTGACCCAAATTCTCAAATGATAGCATTATGATGCACTTTCTACTTTCAGATCTGGGATATCATAGTATGATTCCTTAATGATTTAAATGTCATGTATTTTGGCAAGTTCTCTCTGACAATCCTTTTAAAAATGATGCAGACAATTAAAATAATGAGAGAACAAATTATCAACCATCTAACAACAAACATAAAAGTATAAAGCTCTGAGAGTTACAAGGGCTAAGAATAGAGCTTGTTTATCTCCTTACTTTTTTTTTTTTTTTTGAGACGGAGTCTCGCTCTGTCACCTAGGCTGGAGTGCAGTGGCACGATCTCGGCTCACTGCAAGCTCCACCTCCCGGGTTCACGCCATTCTCCTGCCTCAGCCTCCCGAGTAGCTGGCACTACAGGAGGCCACCACCATGCCCGGCTAATTTTTTTTTTTTTTTTTTAGTAGAGATGGGGTTTCACCGTATTAGCCAGGATGGTCTCGATCTCCTGACCTCGTGATCTGCCCGCCTCAGCCTCCCAAAGTGCTGGGATTACAGGCGTGAGCCACTGCGCCCGGCCCCAAGTTTTTTATATAAAGGTCTTCAAGTGTCATAGAGTAAACTTTCCTGCAATTCTCTTCTTAGCATCCATTCCAGTATTAAAACTTGTTTTGTTTTTCAATATTTCTTAAAAGATGTTATTATTTGTGACTCCCTTTTATCCTACCCTTGTCCTCTAAAAGTTATATTATGAATAATTTTAATAAAATTATGGGAAGAGAAGATTGTTTGGGGCAGTTAAGGTAACTGAAGGGACTATAGAAGGAGCACTCACATTAAAAGATGTATTATTTTGCTTCTATACACACACACACACATTTGAATGCTTAGCTTCTTTTAACAAAGAGTTATTGAATTGATATATTCTGTTGAGTCATCTAGGCAGACTAAAAATTATTCCTGCTAAAATATTTGTATCTCACAATGCATACTTGTCTCTGAAGACACTGATTTAATATTCCATATCTGTAAGGAATCTGATGCTAATTGAGCAAGGTTTCTTCTAGTATTAATTTTAATTATTTAGAACAGCATGAAGCTCTTCGTAATTTCCCACCTGACAACTGGGACCCAAAAGAACAGCTGCCTATGGTTTTATGCTCCTATGAGCATGCTGGATATCAGAGTCAATAAGTTTAGGCATGAATTCTCTGTGTGTTCCATTGAGGTTGTGAAAATCAAGCCTCTTGGAGGAGTTCAGAGGAAACCTGCAACTGAGAATCATATCCATGCCACTGTGCAAAGTGTTATGACAGTCATAGATCTCAAAGGAGCTACAGGAAGCGAGGCTCCCTGCTGTAATGAACACAGCCCATAGTTAAATAATAAATCACAGTCATGTATCTAGTCTGCAACAGCCACTACCTATCAGAAAGTCACCATGACCACATAGTGCAAATATTTAGTTCCACACAGTTATATATCTCGATGGGATCCAAATAAAGTAGTTATCTATTTGTCCTTTATAAAACAGAAAATGAATGCTATTTGTTTATGGTGAATTGAAAGTCAAAATATTATTTGAATTTATCAAATGCAAAAAAGTACAATAAAACCTAGTCATATACCTCCACATTTAAATATACCCCCCAGCATGACTTTAAGAATCAAATGTCCAACATACACATAATTTAGTACATACATCTTTTGACACCTCACATTTTTTCTTTTGCAAAAGAACAAAAGGCTTCTTGTACAAACACATACTATTGTATCTGCTCTCAGATATGCCAATTCACAATACGATGAACAAGATGAATTATTCATTTGAAAATTGGAATTGTTTGTGGACATAAGTTTGCAGAGGCCTAGAATAAAAAGGTAGGTAAAAATGGGACTCGAACTGAACACAGTAAAAAGGCGCTAACCTTCCAAATAATTTAACCAACTACATAATTAATTTCTAACTGCAAGGTATGATAAAGGTCTTTGATTAAAAAACTAAATATGACTCTCACTGACTTAAGGCATAGAGGGAAAAAACACCATTTAACCTAACAGAGCTCAAACACAGTTCATTTATCTTGAATCTCTATCAACAAATACTTGGCTCTGAAACCTCACTCATCTTTGGGAAAACTCTAATATTTACGACCTTTTTAAACGTGACTTAAAAGGGAAGAACTTGTTTTTCTAATGTTTATATCCCTAGTAGTTAGCTGAGTGCCTGGCATATGTCAGTGATCAGTAAATATTGTTGAATGAATAACCTTATCAATGGCACCAGGTATAGGGACATGACATACTGTCCCCAAGACAAGTATTTTCCACTGAAAAGACTGCCTCATCTTACCCTTAACTTTTTTGTTGCTGTTGTTCACTTAAAGTAGAACCTACATTACCGTTGTGATTTCTGAAGTTCAAGCCGAAGGCTGTTTAGAACAAATTAGAGAGAGGCTAGAAGTTGAAATATCATTTCCGAAGTTGTTCCTATTAGGTTGGTGCAAAAGTAATTGCGGTTTTTGCCATTACTTTTAATACTTTCCCTTCCCCACTACACACAAACACAGACACACACAAACACACACACACACACACACTTTTTTCTTCCTCCGTTTTTCCAATTTAGCTAGTAGCAACTTTTAGGTAGTGTTTTTTGTTTTTTGTTTTTTTTTTGAGTCGGAGTCTTGCTCTGTCGCCCAGGCTGGAGTGCAGTGGCGCAATCTCGGCTCACTGCAAGCTCCACCTCCCAGGTTCACGCCATTGTCCTGCCTCAGCCTCCCGAGTAGCTGGGACTACAGGCGCCCACCACCACATCCGGCTAATTTTTTGTATTTTTAGTAGAGATGGGCTTTCACTGTGTTAGAACTTTTAGGTAGTTCTATGTTCAGTGCTGACATAATTATGATAATGAAAATATTACTCATAGCTAAGCAATGTAGTGTGCTGTGACATTTCCTTTATTTTACAACTTGTTGATTTCCCTGGAGTTATACATTCTCAGGTTTTCTAAAGGAAAACTCAGTCACTTCAACAGGATCAATATATTCAGCAATCCATCTGCTTCATGTTTTCCTTGGAGACATCAGTCCTGGACACTTCCATCATCCTGCACCTATTTGATGGGATTAAACTCCTTGCTTGCTGCTCTGCTGACATCCAGTAATTGCCTTGCTTCTTCATTTCCAGTTTCCTGTTTCTTTAAAACAATCCATGTATTCCTTTTACTGTTTGTTTCCTTGTTTTGTTGGAGTACTTCCTCCAGTCACTTCCTGAGAAAAGGTGCATCAGGAAAACAATTTTTTGAGAATTTACGTGCGCTACCTTACACTTGATTGATAATTTGGATATACAATTCTAGTTTGGAAATTATCATTTCTCAGAATTTTTAAGGTATTTCACATTGTTTTTAGCTTCCAGTGTTATTAAAATTCTACTGCCTTTTTGACTATTATTCCAATGTATTGTCATTTATCTTTCTCTCTGGAGCTGTAATATAATTTCTTCAATGTTCCCAAACCTCTTGTCAACTTCCTGTTCATTATTTCACTTCCTACTTATGATGTCTTTCAATCTGGCTTCCAAGTCCATTAGTTATGGGAAATTATACATGGGTATATATAATTTAAATAAACAAATTTTATATGAATATATAAGCATTCTTACTATATACGAATACATGAGAATCACAAATACATATGTATGCATATATGTATATGTGTGTATATACACACATACACACACACACACACAAATACACGTTAAAAAATAATTTCTTCCCCTTGATTTTCTTCTTTCTTTTCAGAAACCTTATTTTATACTTCATAGACTGATCTAATTTCCTATGACTTTGTCTCCTATTTTTTATTTCTTTGCCTTTTTTCTAGGAGAGTCTCCTTAACTTTACCTTTCTTCACTTCTACTTAATGTTGCAGTTGTGAATTTTCATAAATTGTCTCAATGGTCCTTTTATATAGCACTCTAATCTTGTTTTGCACATGAAAGATCTCTTATCTAAGGATGTTCAATATCATTTTTTGAAGTTTTCCTCAGTTTCCTGCATTGTCTCGGTTGCCTCTGTTTTTTGCTTTTGTCTTTTATTTTCTTTTTATCCTGTTTGTCATTTTGACTTTCTCATTAAGTTCAAAGCTTTCTTCAATCATACATAATTTTTGTTTATCCATATTTAAGAGTAAGACATTGAAAAGCTAGTTGAAAGCCCATTCTGCATGGGCAGGTTTGCCAACAGGTAAGTAGGGTGTTCAGTTGGTGACCTAGCCATTTTGTTTGCAAATCCCAAAATGTCAGTCTCTGAAGATCTCCTCTCTTGGGCCAATAGCTCCAGAAATTACGTTTACAAACTCCTTTCTAATTCTAGGATTCAAGAAGGGAGGAGCCTGGGTATCTCACAGCTCAAAGAAGAGGCTTCATTTAGTTCTAAAATACTTTCCTGTTTTAGAATGACGCCTCATACACCTCTTACCTCCAGCTATCTCTGAGTCCAGAGCTTCTTGGGTTCAACCCAGGGCTGAGTTCAGTATGGGAAGGATCTGGGAATATAATTTCTTTTAAACACTTTCAATCAATCTTTATGTTTTTAGCCGTATTTTGCACCCAGCTTTTTAAAGGCAGCTTGTGGCTCCCGTTTCTAAAATCTTCCAGAGTGAAGGTGAAAATGTGATTATTTCCCAATAGACATATTTATTATATATCGTCCCAGTAGAGGCCCTTAGTTTTTTGCTCTTTCTGCTCTTAGAAGATAATGATCTCTCTTCTGGCTCTACAATTTTGTTAGCATTTCTTATCTGACACTATCTTCTCTTTTATCATCTTTATCCTCACAGATTTAAGTCTTTATTTTTCCTTTATTTTATTTCAATGGGGGATTTGAAAGAAAATAAAGATAGATATGCTTGTTCAAGCCACCATGCTTAATCAAAACTCTAGTAAACGTAACTATTTTAACGTAGCATAAATTGTATGAGCTATATTTTAATATGGCTAAATATCTAGTCAAGATATTCTTATTTCTTACTACTAGAAAGTACTTAAAATTGACAGTAAAAATAACTTGGCCTTTATTACATAAAATTCAAGTATTTCTGGTTTGATGTAGAAGTCAGCTGTAACACAGAAGCAGGATGAAAATTTTAACTTGATATTAGGCTCCTTTATCACAGGTCTTCTCTTGAATCTAGGAATTCAGTTATTCACACTTGCAATTTCTATATGGTGACATGACTCATCATTTATTTTTACTATAATTAAGTTTTCTGCTGCAACAGAAATACGACTTTTTGTACTCTGAGATGAGCTATTTTATTCTGGAAGGAAAAATAAATTTCACAATAAAAAGCAGATTGACTAATGGTTAATGATAAGTCATGTCATTAAGTATCTCCTAATGTTAAAAATATGTCATGAGTCATGAAATCTAGTATGCTAAAATAAATACAGAGGAATCCCTGCAACAAAACAGACGATAAACCAGACTTAAAGCAGTTACATATCTGAAGCCCAACCATGTAGAAGAAAATTTAAACCAACAGCCTACAAAGTATCAATCTTATCATTCTGAAACTTTGTAAAGGAATTACACTAATAAATTTGAGTTAATTTTTTAATTTATTTTTTCTAGCTACATTTTATGTTGTTAAAATATTTTACTTTTACATGATACATCCAATTTATAAACATCTAAATGACAAAAAAAGAAAGTTAAATCAGTCCAAGACACACCAACTGCAGATAACTAATACAGGGCTCATAGTTATAATTTGTCAATATTTTACTTGCTAAGTTAAAAAGGAAAAAGACAAAAGACTTGCCATCTAACTATTGGTTACACAAAAATCTTTCAGGAAAGGAAGTGAAACTTGAGACATCATTTTTGGAGAACACCTATATTTCCAATACTTCATTTTGCCCATTTCCTCTAATATTCTATAGAGGAAAAAGAGCCTTAAACATAAATGTTAATGTAAAAGGTTTCTTGTTACAGTAAAATAACAAATACAAAAAGGCAAAAATATTTGGGGAGATATTGATCAAAAGGTATAAAATTTCAGTTAGACAGGTGGAATAAGTTCAAGAGACACAAGGTGGGTATAATTAATAATAATTTATTGTATACTTGTAAATGTCTAAGAAAGTAGGTTATATATTTTTTTTTTGAGACAGAGTCTCACTCTGTCACCCAAGCTGGAGTACAGTGGCACAATCACTGCTCACTGCAGCCTTGACCCCCCAGGCTCCAGCGATTCTCCTTTCTCAGCCTCCCCAGTGATTACAGCTGTACACCACTATACACTATACCTCGCTAATTCCTTTCTTGTCCTTTTTTTTTTTTTTTTAAGAGATGGGGTTTCACCATGTTGCCTAGGCTAGTCTCGAACTCCTGAACTCAAGCGATCCTCCCATCTCAGCCTCCCAAAGTGTTGAGATTACAGGTATGAGCCACCACTCCTGGCCAAAAGTAGATTTTAAGTATTCTCACCATAAATACATGTAAATATATGAAGAAATACATAACAGCTTAGTTTAGCCATTCTACAACATACACATATTTCAAAACATCATACACACCATAAATATACACATTTTTGTCAACTTAAAAATGTAAAAAATAACATTATAAGTGGAAAAAACAAAAACTAAAAAGAATACCTGGGCCACCTATTCCCAAATGTATCCAGAAAAAAAACAAATTATTTCTCAACTGCTCTGACTTAGACATTGTTCTTGGGGAGATAGTTTCCAATTTCAGCAGGACAGACAGCTTAGTGATTTACAGCATATAAACATAAATGAGTCACTTTTGCTATAACACAGGGCCAGTTTGTGACAAAAAAAAAAGTGTGAGGATACTGGGTTAACATGTAGATTCTGAAGAGGAAAAACTATTTCTGTAAGTGACCCCTTTAAAATGGGGTTAACATCTCAAAGCATTTCTGACATCCGAATCAGCTCAATGTGTCAAGCTAAAATTTTGCAGCCTTGGGCACTATAGCTGTTACAAGTAAGTGAAGCTTTATGCTACTGCAATTAATTAGCAGAAAGACACCTAACTAGAAACCTCTTAGAATAGCAGGGAGGATTTTAGAGAAATTTAGACCCAAGATGCTTAATTGCACATTTTATTTAAACAAGTTGTATGTCTCCTCTTAAAGCTATCTGTTAAGCTCCTATTCACTTCAATATGGACTGATTTAAAACACAGCTATAGCATTCCCTGACCCCATGCCATCCCACAACAAAACAGAGTTAATTATTCTCTCCTATGTATTACCACTGTATCTGGACATTCTTTATTATTTCATTTGTTATATAGCATTCTGATTAATTGTATATGTAGGTGAATATGAATTTTTGCCACTCCAACCTGCAAGAGCCTAGCAAATAGTTGGTATTCAATAAATAAGAATCTATGAGATTTAAAATTAAAAGGATTTATGCATGTAGTTGGTGACTGCCTATGTATCTGCAAAAATCATTTCAAATGTCAGGGTTTAGGATACTACTATTTCTCATTAGTAAAAACTCATCTTGGCGGGGGGTGGTGGCTTATGCCTGTAATCTCAGCATTATGGGAGGCGGAGGTGGGAAGATCGCTTAAGTCCAGGAGTTCGAGACCAGCCAGGGAAACATAGTGAGGCTCTGTCTCTACCAAAAAAAAAAAATTAGCCAGGTGTGGTGGCACACATCTATAGTTCCAGCTAATCAGGTGGCTGAGGCAGGTGAATCCCTTGAGCCCAGGAGGCTAAGGCTGCAGTGAGAAAGGTTGTGCCACTGCACTCCAGCCTAAGCAACAAAGAGAGACCCTGTCTCAAAAAGTAAATAAACAAATAGAAAAAACTCACATTAAAATGAATTACCCTATTTAATAGTATAACAACAATCTTCATCATTGATCTGTAACATAAATGTCTCCTGGCAGCTAATACTAAGATACCACACCTGTTAATATTTCCTTTGTGTGGGGGGAGATGTTGAATGACAAGCTATCACTTCTTTTCAGTTGGTAACTTCACATAATTAGAAGTGTGTTTCTTCTAATATTACCAATGCTGTTGCACAATAGAAAGAACGTATACAATTTGTAGACTAGCAGAGTCAACATTCCTTTTCAAAAAAAAAAAAATTTTGTAAAAAAGTCATTGTAATTATACAATAAAAAGGGTTTCTATTAAACAAATGAACAAACAATTCTAGGATACAATGGCTGCGTTTTTATTCCTGAGATCACCTTTAACCCATTTAATGTAGTTGTAGTCTTTACCAGCATCTGTGCCTTGTAACATTGGCCAGCTTATTCTATATAGCACATTTTCTTGGGAATGTATTGTATTTCAGATGCTGGAGGCTGGTAATAAAGATTTTACTATAAAACAAAACGACTAATAAGCAATCTTAATAAATAATTATGTATTCATCCACCTTCATAAACAAGAAAAATGTTAATTTTCCTCAATTATTCTCTTGTAATATGGATATATAAGAAGCAGAATTTATTGCCAAGGGGTAGTTTTAATTAGAATCAAGTAGAGTAAAATTGAAATTTTAATAATTTTTTAAAAACCTTTCCTCATTAAATATATTAAAACAAAATTATGGGCCGGGCGCGGTGGCTCACGCTTGTAATCCCAGCACTTCGGGAGGCCGAGGCGGGCGGATCACGAGGTCAGGAGATCAAGACCACGGTGAAACCCCGTCTCTACTAAAAATACAAAAAAATTAGCCGGGCGTGGTGGTGGGCGCCTGTAGTGCCAGCTACTCGGAGAGGCTGAGGCAGGAGAATGGCGTGAACCCGGGAGGCGGAGCTTGCAGTGAGCCGAGATTGCGCCACTGCACTCCAGCCTGGGCGACAGAGCGAGACTCCGTCTCAAAGAAAAAAAAACAAAATTATGAAATACATCACTAACTAGAAAATGTTATTCAAAAAGTCTTCAATACAAAAATGTTTGCAGCTATTGTAGAATTATACATACCAACTGGTAATTATTGAGTAATATTTAGTATGAATTTTTAAAATGCTCCAGTAGCAAATAATGACTCTAAAAACTAGTATCATGTAAATGTTTTCCACCAATAGGGAATCCCAGGGCACTGCAGACATTCCCAGTTCTTTCATTTCTAAGTGTACTAGTATATATAAAAGGACTATAACTGTAATTGCCACTAAAAGATAACATTACAGAGTGGCATTATGAAGTCATCTGAGATTCCACTGTCTTCTTTCTTCTTCTAAGCTTATATATTTCAGAAACATAATCCATGTTTTCCATTCTTTTCTATAATATTGTTAACATCTGAATGACAGTATTTACTCTCTTTACTTAAAATTGGTGACCAGAACTTATGAATAAGTTTCCTTTCTTTACTTTAAATTTCATATTTATAGTTCAATCATACTATGAAATTTATTTTTAAAAAGAGTCCAAATGTCTTTTTTTTTTTTTTAAGAGACAAGGATCTCACTATGTTGCCCATGCTGGAAAGCAATGGCTTTGCACAGGCACACTTCAGCCTCTTACTCCTAGGCTTGAGTGTTCTGAGTAGCTGGGGCTACAGGCACATGTTACCACACCCAAGCTCCAAATGTCTAATGAGGCAAGTTTAAGTACATATAATTCAATTAATAAGTAAAAATAGGCCGGGCACAGTGGCTCACGCCTGTAATCCCAACACTTTGGGAGGCTGAGGTGGGCGGATCACCTGAGGTCAGGAGTTCAAGACCAGCCTGGCCAACATGGCGAAACCCCGTCTCTACTAAAAGTACACAAATTGGCCGGGCATGGTAGCGGGTGCCTGTAATCCCGGCTACTCAGGAGGCTGAAGCAGGAGAATCCTTTGAACCCGGGAGGCAGAGGCTGCAGTGAGCCGAGATCATGCCACTGCACCCAGCCTGGGTGAAAAGAGCGAGACCGTCAAAAAAAAAAAAAAAGTAAAAATAATAGTAAATACCAAGTCATTTTTTACTCCCCTGGTTAATTGGAAAAAAAATTTTCTCTACTTACCATACAAACATGTTGTTAACATTAAAGACATACTATGTATAAAATGAAAGTTGATCATATACCAAATTATTCTCAGTAGGTTTTTTTGTTTGTTTTGGGGGGCTTTAGGGAGAAAGTAGGTTAAAGTGGAAACTTTTACTTTCTCATTATTGTTTTGGGTATTTTGCAATCAGCATTTTCTCAGAAAGAACGGTGAAGATAGTTTTACTTAAAAACTTAGATGAGAATGGCTGGGCGCGGTGGCTCATGCCTGTAATTCCAGCACTTTGGGAGGCAGGAGTGGGCAGATCACTTGAGGTTAGGAGTTGGAGACCAGCCTGGCCAACATGGTGAAACCCCATCTCTACTAAAAATACAAAAATTAGCCAGGCGTGGTGGTAGGCGCCTATAGTCCCAGCTACTAGGGAGGCTGAGGCACAAGAATCACTTGAACCTGGGAGGCAGGGGTTACAGTGAGCTGAGATCATGTCACTGCACTCCAGCCTGGGCAACAGAGCAAGACTCTATCTCAAAAACAAAAACAAAAACAAAAACACAAAAACGTTAGATGACAGTATGAATGCATAATTTCAAAGTGTCTTCACTTCACTATCATGTCTTTCAAACTAAAGTTTTATTATATGAGTAGCAATCAGATAAACATAATTGATTTCTACAGCCCTAAATTAATAGGATTATAGAAAATCAGAAAATGTTAGAGAGCTTATAAAGGGAAAAAAACCTATATGCCTCCTGGGTTCAAGCAATTCTCCTACCTCAGCCTCCCAAGTAGCTGAGATTACAGGCATGTGCCACCACACCCGGTTAATTTTGTATTTTTAGTAGAGACGGGGTTTCTCCATGTTGGTCACGCTGGTCTTGAACTCCAACCTCAGGTGATCCGCCTGCCTCAGCCTCCCAAAGTGATGGGATTATAGGCGTGAGCCACCGTGCCCGACTAGGTTTGCTATCTTAAGAGAGTAACCCAATGTCTTAGGTGATCATTTTTCTCTTATAAATTTGATGAATCAAAATATAAATATATACATAGTACAAAATGTACATGTTGCCCTAACCATACATAACGAAAAAAGAGTTGTTAAGAGTAGATTGACAATGATCCTTTTTATTCCCACCAACATAGATGATAGAAAATGTGATATCTAATTTTCAAGTATTTCAAATATGAATTCTTCTTTAAATAAATTTTCTTACATAAATAAGGGATGTTTCCATTAAATTGTGTACTAATTTTGGTAAATAATACACACACACACACACACACACACACACACACATAGAGAGAGAAAGAGAGAGACAGAGTCTCGCTCTGTAACCCAGGCTGGAGTGCAGTTGTGCAATCTCAGCTGAGTGCAACCTCTGCCTTCTAGGTTCAAGCAATTCGCCTGCCTCAGCCTCCCGAGTAGCTGGAATTACAGGCGCCTGCCACCATGCCTGGCTAATTTTTTGTATTTTTTAGTAGAGATGGGGTTTCACCATGTTGGCCAGGCTGGTCTCGAACTCCTGACCTCAGGTAATCCACCCACCTCAGCCTCCCAAAGTGCTGGAATTATAGGCATGAGCCACTGCCTGGCCTACGCTTTTATATTTTATAGACAGAATATATTTAAATTTTCTTTCCTAAATAATGTTCCATGAACCTATAAACTCTATTGAAATAACAAAATCTGCATATAACTGTACCCCTTATTAGAGCTCTAGATTTTGGGGGTTTTTGGTGATTTTTCATATAAAGAATGTTTTATGTATTAATAAAATTTCCATTTATGTAATTGACACATAAATTTCTAAATGGTAACCCCTAATGTAGGCAAAGTGTGAGAGAACAAGTACATCCAAACATTAGACCATACTTTCACGGCCCAATTTGATTATGTGTAATAAAACGCCTTGAAATACACAAATCCTCATCTCCATGATCTCTAATTCTTTTTTTCTTTTCTTTTTTTTTTTTTTTTTTTTTTGAGATGGAGTTTCGCTCTTGTTGCCCAGGCTGGAGTGCAATGGTGTGATCTCGGTTCACAGCGACCTCTGCCTCCCGGGTTCAAGGGATTCTCCTGCCTCAGCCTCCTGAGTAGCTGGGAAACAGGCATGCACCACCACACCCGGCTAATTTTGTATTTTTAGTAGAGATAGGGTTTCTCCATGTTGGTCAGGCTGGTCTCGAACTCCTGACTGACCTCATGTGAACCATCTGCCTCAGCTTCCCTAAGTGCTGGAATTACAGGCGTGAGCCACTGTGCCCAGCCCACACAATTTCTAATTCTTAAAATTTATTCAAGCAATAATCCTGAATTTCAGAAATGACTATGTACAAGTCATGCATCCCAACAATAATTGTATGTGTAGACAAATATAAGCTAAATATAATGGTCTACTAAAGGGGAATAGTTAAGTAAATCCTAGAATGTCTAAAAAATAGTTTATACAACCATTAAAAACCATGTCACAAAAGAAGAGTTAACATAGGAGGCATGATGATATGTTGGAGAAATGATACAACATTTGGTTTGTTTTGTTTGTTTGTTTTGTTTTTGTTTTTGTTTTTTGAGACAGAATCTCCCTCTGTCGCCCAGGCTGGAGTGCAATGGTGCGATCTCGGCTCACTGCAAGCTCCGCCTCCTGGGTTCATGCCATTCTCCTGCCTCAGCCTCCTGAGTAGCTGGGACTACAGGTGCCCGCCACCATGCCCAGCTAATTTTGTTTTTGTATTTTTAATAGAGATGGGGTTTCACTGTGTTAGCCAGGATGGTCTCTATCTCCTGACCTTGTGATCTGCCCACCTTGGCCTCTACTAAAAATACAAAGTGCTAGGATTACAGGCTTGAGCCACCACGCCCGGCCAACATTTGGTCTTTAAGACCAAAATAATTATTATCAAGACGACTATATTACTCAAAGCAATGTACAGATCCATTGCAATATCTATCAAAATTTCAATGTTATTTTTCACAGAGATAGAAAAAAAAAATCTAAACTGTGTATGGAACTAAAAAAAAAAAAAAAACTCAAGTAGCCAAAGCAATCCTGAGCTAAAAGAACAAAGCTGGAGGCATCAGTACCTGACTTCAAAATATATAACAAGGTAATAGTAACTAAAATAGTATGGCATTGATATAAAAATAGACACATAGACCAATGGAACAGAACAGAGAACTCAGGAATAAATCCACCTATTTACAGCCAACTGATTTTTTACAAAAGCACTAAGTTGAAACTGGGTCCCTATCTTTCACCATATACAAAAATCAACTAAAGAGGGATTAAAGACGTAAATGTAAGACCCAAAACTATAAAATTACTACAAGAGAAGATAGGGGAGACACTTCAGTACATTGGTCTAGGCAAAAATTTTAAGGCCAGGACCTTAAAAACACAGGCAACAAAAACAAAATTAGAAAAATGGGACTACATTAAACAAAAGCTTCTGCACAGCAAAGAAAACAACAGAGTAAAAAGACAACCTATTGAAGAGGAGAAAATATTTGCAAACTATTAATCTGACAAGGGACTAATATCAAGGATATATAAGGAACTCAAACAATTCAAGTTAAAAAATGGGAAGAGGATATGAATAGACATTCCTCAAAAGAAGACATACAAATGGCCAATAGGTATATTAAAAAAAGTTCAACATCACTACTCATCAGGGAAACGCAAATCAAAACCACAATGTGTTATCATCTTATTCCAGTTAGAAGGACTATTAATACAAGGACAAAATGTAATAGATGCTGGTGAGAATGTAGAGAAAAGAGAACTCTTATATACTTTTGGTAGTAATGTAAATTACTACAGCCACTACAGAAAACTTTTGAGCTTTCTCAAAAAACTAAAAATTGAACTACCATATTATCCAACAATCCCACTAGTGGATACTAATCCAAAAAAAAAAAAGAAAAGAAAATCAGCATATCAAAAGGATACCTGCACTCCCAAGTATGTTGCAGCACTATACCACAATAGCAAAGATATGTTATCAGTCTAAGTGTCCATCAGCAGATGAATAAAGAAAATGTGGTAGCATATAGACTTAATGGAATACTATTGGGCCACAAAAAAAGAATGAAATTCTGTCATTAGCAGCAATATGAATGGCACCGGAGATCATTAAATTAAGTGAAACAAGCCAAAAGCAGAAAGACAAATATCACATGTTCTCATTCACATGTGGACGCTAAAAAAGTTTATTTTATGGAGGTAAAAAGTACAATGATAGATAACCAGAGGCTGGGAATATTTTAGGGGAGGGGTGTATAGAGAGGGGCATAAAGATAGGTTGGTTAATGGGCATAAACACACAATGAAAGAGAAGGAATGAGTTCTAATAATTGATAACACAGTAGGGGACAATAGTTAACAACAATGTACTATATATCTCAAAATAGCTAGAAGAGAGGACTTGATTAGTTCCCAACACAGAAATGGAAAATATCAAGGCAACAGACACCCTAAATACCCTGACTTGATCGTTACACATTCTATGCATGTAACAAAATATCATGTGTACACCATAAGTATGTACACATATTATGTAATGATTCAAAAAATTTTAATGTTAATTTTTTAAAAAAGAATTGCTATTAGTCTCAAATAGCCCTAACTCTACCACTAATTAATGTTGCAATCTTGGGTAATTTATTTATCTCAATTTCAGATAACTTCTCTCTAAAATGATAATTGTGAAGAATAACTTATGAAATTCATTTGAATTACGACACTGTATTTTGTAAGAGTCTCATGCACACATTTACATGCATACAAAGTATTTTGGCATAACTATGATTTTTAAAGTAAATATATAGAAATAATACAATGACAATCAAGGGAACCAAAAATATTTCGCTCCAAAATATACTTCTTTGACATATTTTGATACGGCTATTCAGAGGGTCTACAAATTAACAATAGTCCTGAAAGCTGTCTTTTGTCAAGGAGATTTGCATCTGTTTAAAAAGAATCTGATTAGTGAAATAAACAATAAGGACTGTTCTGGGGCCCTACACCTTACCTGCAGATCTAGGAAATTAACTCAACCACAGCCTACCATCCATTCTTTCTCAGAGCTGCTACCTGTGAGGTTTCATCTACATGACAAGACTACCTTGGCCCCTTTCTCTCCTATAACCTGTCTTGCCATGCTTCAAGTCCCTATACTTTTTATAACACAAGATGGTATAAAAACAACAACTATCTGGCCTATTCCTTGAGTTTTCATATTTTCTATGATGCTCATGCACATGTGTGCACAAATAATAAATTTCTATGATTTTCTCCTGTTAATTTGCTTTTCGTCAGTTGATTTTCATCAAATCTATAGAGGGCAAAGGGAAGGTTTCCCTACACTTTTGGCGCTATGAGCAACGTAACCAAAAGCTCTTTTGAAGCTCTTTTGAAGCTGCAGTCGAGGGAACTCAGAATCTGTCAGGCTGGCAGAAGGTTAAAAATTTCTTACTAGTCAGATACCCAGGTGTCTATCCGTGGAATCCAATTGAGCAGATAGTGAAAGTCACTGTTTTTCCTTTCCCAAATGTAAGACTAATAAGAGAAAAGCATTTATACACACTAGTCTTAGGTTCAGCGACTCTGGTATATATTTTAGAATATCCATATTGTCTGATCCTTTTCCTCCCAGAAATAGTCATGTGTTTTCCTTTGTCTTTGTTTTTTGTGTTGTCATAAAGTCCCTTTGGTCTTGTTTTAGGACCCTGAGAGCCTACCTTGTCATCAAATGGAATCACTATTTTTTGGTCTCAGCCATCCAGATGACTTGATTTTGGGGTCATGTCTGGTAGCCAGTGTGAAAGAAGTGAGAACCCTAAGACAAGTAAGATTTTAAGCAGCACACTCTTTGTTCTGAATTTGCCAACCTCTCAGGTGAATATGTCTTAAGAAGAAGTTCCATCCCCTTAAGAAGAAGAAGGAGATTTTGCTGTCTCAAGAAGAAATTGTGTCTTAAGAAGAAGTTCCATCCTCTAAAGAAGAAGAAGGAGATTTTGCTATCTCAACTTTTACTACATGGTTAGATCTGGGAAAGTCCAATCGCACATGGGCCTATCCATTGTCACAGATTAATGGGTTAGTGACTGGCAGCTTCCCACAAATTTCTGAGAGACTGGAGACGTCGCATGCAGAAATACCATCCTTAACCTGTGGCAGAAAGAGACTTCTGCTATCCTAATCTATTTCTGGGAGTGAATTTTCTGGGGGATCATGGGGTCTGCATCTTCATTTTTAAAATGCCACTTATATCCATGGTGTGCTAAACCTGGAAAGTTCTCTCTGGGACTTTCCAAGTAAAAGGCTTGTTAGCTTGAGTCATTAATAGAATAAATGAAATTGGCTACATTTAAAAGAAAACCTTTTAGTGAGTGTTTCTCTTCACCAGCTCTCTTACCGGTATCTACGAAAAAATACAAAAAAAAAATAGCCTTAAAACCTCTCTTGGCAAAAACAACAAAAAGGCAGACATCTGATTTAAAATAAAATTAAAATCCTTTGTGTTCTCAACAGCCTGCTTTGGTTTCTCCACAGGATCCGCAAAAAAAGCACTCCAGCCTGTGGCCTAGTGACTAGGTTCTATGCTCCCACAGATGCAGCCAAGGTTTGAATCTCATTAGACACTCACAGAGATGTGGATGTAAATTCCTTAACTTAGGCGAAAAAATAAACATTTATAAGAATTATATAATTCTTTTTTTAGGTGGGGGAATGGAGTCTTGCTCTGTTGCCCAGCCTGGAGTGCAATGGCACCATCTCGCTCACTACAACCACTGCCTCCTGAGTTCAAGCACTTCTCCTGCCTTGGCCTCCCAAGTAGCTGGAATTTACAGGTATGCACCACCACAGCGGGCTAATTTTTTCGTATTTTTAGTAGAGACAGAGTTTCACCATGTTGGCCAGGCTGGTCTTGAACTCCTGACCTCAAGTGATCCTCCTGCCTCCGCCTCCCAAAGTGGTGGGATTACAGGAGTGAGCCACCACGCCTGACAAGAATTACATAATTCTTATAAATAATTACATAATTCTTATAAATAATTACATAATTCATAAATTTATAATTCTTAAAATAATTATATAATTTATAAATTTATAATTCTTATAAAGGGGGCGGGTGGTCAGTTGTAATCCAGATGTGGGCAGATCATGGTCAGAGTCAGTGAGTGTCCTCTCTAATAAAATACAAAAAAGGCGCCTGTAGTCCCAGCTACTCGGAGAGGCTGAGGCAGGAGAATGGCGTGAACCCGGGAGGCGGAGCTTGCAGTGAGCTGAGATTGCACCACTGCACTCCAGCCTGGGCGACAGAGCGAGACTCCGTCTCAAAGAAAAAAAAAAAAGAATTGGTTTGAATTTTTGTAACTTTTGACATTTTGGGGTACCCATTTGCTATAGATCATTTTCCCCTCCATGGAGGGCTATTGCTCTCCTGTTCATATCTATGACTCTTTCTTCTTCTTGCTGTCTTTAGGGGTGGCTCTGGATCCTGTTAGGACTGCTTCTTTGCATCTCTTTTGAGATACCTCTTGCATCCTTGCTTAGTCATAAAAGACTTACTGGTTTTGATTCTGAGTCACTTGGTAGATACCTTCTGTTTAAATGCAAAGAGGGATAAAAAATTTTCAAAAGCTGGAATACTGGCGGTTTGTCCCAGCAAAAACCTGATGATGAGAGATTTGAAAAGATTTTACAAGAGCTCTACGGTCATCAGCTTAATTAAAAGCTGACATTCAAACTACGTATTTTTTAAACTTCTCTGTTCTCTTTTGGATCCTGTTTCTCCCACAGAAATCTTTTTCAGTGAACTGAGACGCCATCTTAATTGTATGTTCAGTCCCTCTGTTGACTTCCTTTCTTATTGGAAAGATTTTTGCTTAAAGAAAAAACTAAAACTTCATTGGCCTTTTGTGAAGCTTAAGATGTATCCACACTGGCTCCTCTTGGACTCAATGCTCCATTTGATTCTTCCCCTCCTTTTGCCACCTTCAGTCTTCTACCCAGTTCCCTTTAATCATTGATTGTTCCCCCTTCAAACCCATATTTCTTCCATTTGGTCGATCAATGGATAAAAATGTACTGAAAGGAAACATGAGAGTTACGGTTGTCACATAAACGGATCGAAAAGCGACTTCTAGGAACGCTGATAGGCCTTCAAAACACAGCGAAGGTGCCACTGTCCCCTTTTTGGATAACCTATCTTCCTCATAGAGCCCCAACAGTCACAAGTAGGTTCAGCCCTAATTCATTCATGGGCTCCACCCTGAATTCAGTAATCTAGTTAATTTAAGAAACAGAAACTTAAAAAGCCACCTGTTCAACTAAATGGATCTTCCAAATACAACTTTCCAATATTTTGCTGCCCATTTTTAAACTTCTTGTAAAAAAAATTTACATCTGTAAGAAAACTCTCCATTTGTAAGGGAATCTCCCTCTCTACACCAAAACCACTGGAAACCTATACAATGGGAAAGGCATTCCCTTAAAAGTTTCCATAACAAACTTTTGTTTAAGGTATTTTTCCTGGCTATGTGTCTTAAATGGGCCTTTACCTATGCCCTTCTTTGTCTTCGTAAATAATGAAGTTTACATCCAAGTTCTCTGTCTTTGAGACAGAAATTTTCTCTCTTAATTCACCTAGGGCCATCCCTTTAGAAGTGCAAGTTTAAGGTTGCCTAGCTAACAGTTGCATAGGGCAATGAAACAGGTGATTTGAAGATTGATGGTCTAAATGGGGTGGGGAAGGGCTATTTGGAAGTTGGCAAATGAGAATTTCAATGAAAGCTATAAGATTTGATTCTATGTTATATGTCTATATCTGTTATGTATATGTGATATTTCTAAGTGAACCAACATAATCTTTGGTAAACAAAGCTAGTTTTAAAATTGTTGATAAAGGCCAGGTGTGGTGGCTCATGCCTGTAATACCAGCACTTTGGGAGACCGAGGAGGGTGGATCACCTGAGGTCAGGAGTTCGAGATCAGCCTGGCCAACATGATGAAACCCTGTCTCTACTAAAAATATAAAAATTAGGTGGGCATGGTGGTGGGTGCCTGTAATCCCAGCTACTCAGGAGGTTGAGGCAGGAGAATTGCTTGAACCTGGGAGGTGGGGGTTGCAGTGAGCCAAGATCATGCCATTGCACTCCAGCCTAGGTGACAAGAGTGAAACTATGTCTCAAAAAAAAAAAAAAAAAAAAATTGTTGATAAAATGGAAAGTCTTTAGAACTAAATATAATTCAGACATTTTTGCCTGGGTCTACAGGTTAGACAGGTTTATGCTGTCTGTGCTACAATTTTTAAAGTCATGAAACTGCTGCTTCTGTAATACTTTTTATGCTTGTTTAATTTGTCTGTAATCTAAAGCTGTAAACACTGGCTGCTTGATTCTTCCAAATCCCTGTAAATATCTTTATGTGAGCTTCTATCTTTGGTTTTGAGCCTCTGGATGCTGGAGTCTGGAGAGGCGGCCATAGTAAGACCTGGAAACATATGTGTGTCATGGCATGTGGCCCACCAACTGCCATGTTCACACTTCTGTCCTCTGTCCTGGGTTGTAAACCTGGTATATGGATCCAGGACCCAGATAGTCCCTGTTCTTCATACCTGTCCTGAATGCCATGTGAGTACTCAGAACACAGGACAACTGGGGAAGACATTCGCAAGGGTACCTGTGTCATACTTTCAAAATACTTTTCAGTAAAGTCTTTAAGTCTTGTTATGTAAAATTAAGTAATAGTCATAAAAATGACTGTATCATTTCTAAGTTAAAAATATTATAACATTAATTATTAAATATAACTAAATATATATGCTTTAACATCTTATTTTTATATGGTACAGAAAAGCTAAATATATTTAGATCTGTTAATTAAAAACTAAGAAAACATCTTTCTCACAAATTACAAAATGGTTTTCATCTACAAATACTGATAGGAAACAGTTCAAAATTACTTCCTAGGTTTTCACTAGAAAGGTTGCTAAGAGTTAATATTTAAATTAATATAATTAAATCTATTAAATAAATAATTCTATATGCAATGTGTACAAGAAAAGCAGATACGTTTTTTTGTAAGAAAAGTTATAAAAGGTATGAGGATGTATGTGTATTTGTTGAGAAAATAGTTTTGTCTAGTTTAGAGGTTATTTAAAAGTTGCTTCAAAATGAAGGGAAAAATGATGCAGACAAAACTAAATGGGCACAGAAAGTTGAGGGAAAAGGAGTATTTAAAATTTTGTGCAGTTAAATGGATAAAGTTAAATAAATTTATTAATATGGTTTTTAAATTGAGACTTCATATCAAAAACACATATTACTGCAAAGCTATAATTTGTTTTTCTTTTGAATAAGATTTTCGTATAGGATTAATAAGAAATAATAAAAGACTTTGGTTTACCTTTTAGGAAAACTTCAAAGAAGGGGGAAGGGAGAGAGAAACAGATTCTGTGTGACTCCTGCTGTCTTTACTAGGTCTTTTAAATATTTAGAAAGCTTGAGTCTCCTCTCTATCAAACAGTAAATGTTTTTGCTTTTTGAAATCTTTTAATTATCACTTTGGCTAAATCAATGACTATTATTTCACAATGACCTGTGATCCTATTTTTGATAAAGTGTTTTAAACCTTTGACATGTTTAATAGGCTTCACAGAATAAAATTTTAAGCTGTAAATTAAGTGTTCTGACCACAAATTAGCTTTGGGATGTTACAGAGGACCACTAAAGCATCCAAAAGAGAGACAATATGGCTTATTTGATTTATTAAATTGTATAGACCACATTGTCAAATAAGAAATGGTGTTTAATCTTCTTTGAGTTATATGTGTATAAATTAATATGTGTCCAAAATTTGATGAGATTCCTAAATATCTGATGTGTTAAATTTCTGTATGCCACAGAAAATAACAGAAGTCCTTGTTAGTTCCATCTTTAACCATGGTCATTTTAAGTCTTGTTGTCATAATAAATTGCTGATTCTGATGCTTTTTGTCCATAAAAGCTTTTTGCAAATCCTAAAATGGTATGTCTTCAAGGAGGTTCATGGAAAAGACTACAAGTATTCTTAAACACACGTTTCTGACAACTTTTTAGATCATACAAATGCACTAGGTAAGAATTTCTATATGTAACAAACCTGCACATTGTGTACATGTACCCTAAAACTTAAAGTATAATAATAATAAAAAAATAAAATAAAAAATAAAAAATAAAAAAAGAATTTCTAAAACTCCAATACAAAAAAAAAAAACTAGACTCATAAAATTGCTAACCTAGTATCAAGCAGAACAAGAACTACATTTAGCTGAACTGATGGAGGACTAAACTAATTTTTTACCACTGTTTTTGACTGAAACATTGTTGATGCTGTTTATTTTTTACAGTTCTTTTCCAGAATCAAAAAAAAAATCTTTTTTCTTTCAAGTTACTTACACTTTATAACAATTGGGTAGAGTAAACTTTTGTGAGCACAATTTAAATATTTACCTTTCTCTCTACTGCTCTCTCCAGAATTTGGAAGCTATTTATGAGTATTCTTATTTTATAGCAATATAGTTATTTGTGTAAGTTCAATAACAATCTGTTTTATTTTGTAACAGGACACAACTGAAGACACTGGTTATTTTACCCAGGCTTTGACTAGAAAGACATATTTTAAAATGTGACCAGTCTGCTTTGAAGCACTGGGATTGACTTTATAACACCAATAGACTTGGAAAAAGACTGGCCCAGGTACCTTGCCTACACAGTTCCCTTAAAAGATTCCTGACGTTGTTGTGATAAGTAAATTATGTCACTTTCTGACAGGCCCCCAAGAACCTCAACATATTTTAGGCACCTTGAGAAGAAAGAAATTTACTCAATTCAGACTGGTATTACAGACACAGTCTTTGGCTTGGCTCTAAATCTTAAGAGATTTTTAAAAGTCTAATATGAAATTTCATATGAAAAAGTCACAGCAAAGTCAACTTATGGCCTATATGACTAATCACTATCCTTGTTGCACTTTACACAAATAATCAGGCCAAGGTTAATAAGACTAAAACGTATTTTATAAATAAATTGGTCTCACTATAGTATACCTGTTACTAGTTTCCAGCTCACTGAAGTTTTTCTTGTTTGTTTTTGAGATTTTATTATTACCTGCCATCTGGACTGAATCTTAAATTTTTAGTCGCCTGTGATTCTCCAATCTACTGTTTCCCATTTTTCATCCACCATTCTGACTTAAAAATCACTAGAAATTAAAATTGTGCTTTTCTTTTTTTTTTTTTTTTTTGAGACAGAGTCTTGCTCTGTCACCCAGGCTGGAATGCAGTGGCGCAATCTCGGCTCACTGCAAGCTCCGCCTCCCGGGTTCATGCCATTCTCCTGCCTCAGCCTCTCCAAGTAGCTGGGACTACAGGCGCCCGCCACCACGCCCGGCTAATTTTTTGCATTTTTAGTAGAGACGGGGTTTCACTGTGGTCTCGATCTCCTGACCTCGTGATCCGCCTGCCTCGGCCTCCCAAAGTTCTGGGATTACAAGTGTGAGCCACCGCGCCCGGCCAAAATTGTGCTTTTCTTAAAGCCCTACAAACTGAAGCTGGACAATCTGTCATAAACTTTGGGAGAAACCACTACAGCCACTTACATATAAGCAGTCTTCATGACTATTGAAGTAGACTCAGAAAGCTAACTGAAACTTCTTTTTTTTTTTTGAGACAGAGTCTTACTCTGTCACCCAGGCTGGAGTGTGCAGTGGCATGATCTCAGCTAACTGCAACCTCTGCCTCCCAGGTTCAAGCAATCCTCCTATCTCGGCCTCTCGAGTAGCTAAAATTACAGGTGTGCACTACCATGCCCAGCTAATTTTCTTTTTTTGTATTTTTTGTATTTTTAGTACAGGTAGTGTTTCACCATGTTGGCCAGGCTGGTCTCGAACTCCTTAACTCAAGTGATCCATCAGCTTCAGCCTCCCAAAGTACTAGGATTACAGGCATGAGCCACTGTGCCTGGCCTTGAAACTCTTGATTTGAAATACAATCCAAGACTGTGGATTCCCACTGTGCCCATTTAAACCGAAGATGCTTCAAATTCTAAAAATACTAATTTACAGATGAGTCCAGACATTAGCCTTTGTTTTTCTTGTTTCCATAGAAATACCTGTTATTAATGATCTATTTAAGTGCATCATATGTACAGTCCTGGTTTGAGAGTCCATCTGCAATGCAACGTCCTAGAATAAGAAATAACTGTTTAATTGAACTGACCTATCCTCAGGACTAACAAGACTGATTCAAGAGGATATGAGCTAGGTTTTCCAATCTACCTATTTTTTCTTCTTCTTTGTCAATCTATCTCACAATCTCCAACCCAAATTTCCCCATAGCTACAAATCTTTGATTGATATGTGAAACTTTGTGAAGATAAAGTTTCAAATGGGAGACTAAAGGAAACCAAAAAGATTTCACCCTCAAATATATTTCTTTGACCTATTTTGAGATGGCTATTCAGAGGGCCTGCAGACAACAATAGCCCTAAAAAGCTGCCTTTCGCTAAGATTTGCATCTGTTAATTAAAATGTATATTGGTGAAGTAAACAACCAGGCTTTCTCAGAGGCCCTACTTACCTGCAGAAATTAATTCAACCACAAGCTATGCTATCCATTCTGTCTCAGAGATATTATCGGTGAAGTTTCATCTGCCTGAGGAGACCACCTTTGTCCCATGCCTTCCATTCTCTCCTAGAACCAGTCTTGCCATGCTCCAAGCTCCTACTCCTTCCGTAACCTCAACATGGTATAAAAGCACCAACCAACTGGCCCTTTGAGTTTTCATATTCTGTATGACTTCTCTGCACATGTGTGCATGTTAATAAAATGTGTATGCCTTTTCTCCTTTCAATGTACCTTTTGTCAGTTAATTTTCAGCATACCTTTAGAGGGCAAAGTGGAAACTTTCCCTGGGCTCTTTCAATACACACCAAAAATACAAATCATGGTTATTTATGGGTAATAGGATTTCAAGTATTTCTCATTCTCATGTTTCCTACATTGAACATGTATATTTTGTAATTTAAAATATATTACTCCAATATCAGTACTAAAAAATAAAATTACATCGCAGATCATGTCAATGATTTAGATCAATCTTTTTTTAATGCAAACTACTGTAGTATACATTCTTTTTCTACATTTTTACATATACCCAGTGCTTCTATGGGAGGATATACACCTTTCTAAAAGAATCACATGAATAAATAATGCTTAAGCCATTTACTTTTTCAATCGCAATAATGTTTGGGTTTCCTTTATATCTGAATCTCAAAGGATCAAAGGTTGCTAGGGTAGACAGGTAAATACTTTGGTTTGCTTGATTTAATTTTTTTCTATATTTGCTATACTGGCCATCTTAGCTCAGTTGAAAATTGAAGGAAAAAATAAAGTTATATTTGTCTTCATTAATTTTTTATAGACACTAAAGGAACTCTACTTGTGTTCATAATGCTGAAAGCATTTATTCTTCCAGTCAGCTGTATGTGTTGGTCATTAACAAATGTGAGAGAGCCAGAGAATATTGTTTTCATTCCATTCTTCCAAACACCAGGATAATGAAACTCCTGGCAAAAACAATATTCTTATTTGTTCCTATAGTCAGTACAGCAAACAAATGTGGTAAATATCAACAATATGTGGGAAGAATTGCAAGAAAGTATAACATTAGTGAGGTGTGCTAACTATTAGTAATCTTATAGCTCCTAAGAGAATTATTTCACTCAAACGTTTGCATGCCACCTTTTCTGTTTAAAAAATAATAAAATAAAATCTTATTTAATTTACATTGTTTATATTTGGATAAAAAATATTTACCAATTTTAATTTGTGATTTTCAACAGCAGCCCTTCTCTCCAGACTAAAAAAAGACCCCGTCACTGTAGCAGCAGTAATAATGATATTTTAATATGATACAGAAATGCCTGAGATAAACTTATCCATCATTATGCCAATGAAAATGTGATCATTCAAAGCAGATATGACTGCTGTTAACAGTGGCTTCAGCAACCTGTGTTTCACCACCCCATATCATATCATATTCCAATGTTAAAGAAACAAGGACAAATAACTTTGTCTCTCCTGCTCTAAATGTTAAGCATATTATCTTTTTTTTTTTTTTTTTTTTGAGACAGAGTGAGTCTCACTCTGTCTCCCAGCTACTCAGGAGGCTGAGGCAGGAGAATGCTTGAAACCTGGGAAGCAGGAGTTGCAGTGAGCTGAGATTGTGCCACTGCACTCCAGCTTGGGTGACAGTCTCAACCAAAAAAAAAAAAAAAAGGAAATAAAGTGTTGTGTCTCTTAAAGTTGTATCAATTGGATTGAGGAGGGCAAGAGAAGTAGGGAGAAAGGAGCATCAGTGTAGAGATACAGTGCACCTTAATTTGCGAAATAGCTGGTACCATATTTAAACAGTAGGGTTACTGAAAGACTAAGGAAAGAATAGGAACCATGATGAATTCAAAAAGCACAACTTTCAAATGATCATGTACACAGATGGAAAGAACACAATCAGAAAAAAAAAAAGCAACAGCAGCAATTTTGTGAAACAATAAACAGTAAGTTGGAAGAAGTAAAAACAAGTTTTTCAGTCATTAAACTAAACATCAATGGACTGAATTTTCTCATTAAGAGACAGAAATTACCATATTGCATCAAAAATTAAAAGCTATATATTGCTTGAAAGGAACACCACTAAAAGAAAGTTGAAAATGTTGCAAATAAAAAGAAAGGTATGCCAGAAAAAAAAATCAGGTAAGATAACACTAAAAGACAAGGTGGTTTTTAAAAATTAACCTGCTACATGCAAATTAAAAGTGTCATCCTCCACTGATAACATGAAGAAGGGGAGGAAATTAGAATTCTAGACAAATAAATCCTGAATAATAGATAAAACACATAGTATTGTATTTCACCACACAACTAATTCTACACACAGTGTAAATCAACTAATGCCTGCTAACAGTAGAATTAATCAAAATTTAACTTGATACTTTTTTCTTAAGAAGTTTTAGTTAATCACTGCTTACATTTTGCAAATCTGGGTCTGGGTAGAAATTAAAATTAATTCCTTAGATCAATGTCACCAGGTGGTTTTTTTTTTATATTATTTGCTTTAAAGTATGGGAATTCTAGGTACCAAAAAATTCAACAAAAAAACCCTCAAAAATCAAAAATCTAATATCTATTTTACTTGACAAATGATGTTTGCTTATGTTTTAAAACCTATAATTATAAATTTTAAATACAATCACTAAGAATTCCTAAAAGACACAGATAATAAATAAGGTAGTTTTAATTATCTTACTACTTAAGAATTTAAAATAACTGTTTTAACAATATTCAACACTGTTCTAATAACTGACAGGACAGAAGTGTTCCTAAAGTCTCTCACTGAATACCATTGCTTGTTTGTACTTGGGTGTATGTCCTTGATAACTCGATTATTTCCTTTCATTACTTATTGCCTTTATAAACATTAACAAAATTATTTCTTCTCAGACTGAAATTTTAAAAAATCAAATATTTTTACCCTTGCCAGTTCTAACTCTAATTCTCCTTCCTCTCAACACTCCCAAATCCTCACAAAGAGAACAATCCGGTTCCTTAAAATGAGACATGCTTATAAGATTTTTCCCACTCTGATGAAAACCAAATACAATAGAATGATGTTCTATCTGAAAGAAAAGAAAACGAAAGCTATTCAATCAGTAGCAAACATATAAATGAAAATATCTGTGTATTAGTCTGTTCTCATGCTCCTAATAAAGACATACCCAAGACTGGGTAATTTATAAAGAAAAGAGGTTTAATGGACTCACAGTTCCACCTGCCTGGGGATGCCTCACAATCATGGTGGAAGGCACAGGAGAAGCAAAGGCATGCCTTACATTGTGACAGGCAAGAGAGATTGTGCAGGAGAACTCTCATTTATAAAACCACCAGATCTGGTGAGACTTAGTCACTACCACAAGAACAGTTTGGGGGAAACTGCCCCCATGATTCAATTATTTCCACCTGGCCTCACCCTTGACACATGCAGATTATAACAATTCAAGGTGCGCTTTGGGCGGGGACACAGCCAAACCATATCAATCTGATTCAGCAATACACTCTTAACACTACAAAGTAAATCAGAAAAGGATGTACACATGTCATCAAAGCCATGTTAGGCAGACCCCAGTCTTTCACTGGTTAATGTTAGTTGAATATTACCAAATAAGTAAACATTAACTGTACCATACATGTGACTCTGCATTTATATATAAGCTACCAAGAGTACCTAGAAGTCTTTTGGGGTTCACTGCTTCTTAAAATGCATACATCATTTTCTTTTTAAAATGCTGTCACTAAATTGAGAAGTAGGAAATTACTACTGTCACGCAAACACAACAAAAATGTACACTGCCAGATTCCTCTGTAACGGATGCCTACTTATGCAGCAATTTAAAACACAGGCAGATCATAGGGATAATTCCCCTGTGTGTGTACGGCTGAGAGGAAAAGTATGGCCTGCCTTGACAGAGACTGCTTTTAAGTCTTTAAACTGTCCTCCTTCCAGTATTTATTCAGTATGCCTTCTATGCAGCTGAAAAATGTTGTTTCAAATCAGTGAGCACGTATAAAATACTTAAGGAGGAGCAGCTGAGAATCTTTGCGGTACCTAAAAGCTAGTAACTTTTCTCAGGACAGGCATTAGGTACCACTTGCTGCTTCTTAATATGCTGATTTAGCCTCCAACAGTGACAGGGCAATTGGTGTGAAATGTCAGCTAAGGACTGGAGACTACTATTTAGAAGAGAAATTTGATCATGGCAGCATAGCAACACCAAGCAGCCCTGATTTTCCTCGCCAGATGACTAGCAGACATTTGGCGTCATTTAAATTAAAGAAAGAGCAATCTCCAAAAGATAGCTTCATTTGCAAAATTATAAAGCTCCAATAAACAGTTATTTGGGGAAAAAGAATGACGGTGAATACATTAAACATCTATAAATTTAGTGAAGAATGAAAATCCGAAAAGAGTTTTCCCAAGCTCTTTGTACTACACCAGATCAACTCAGCTGACCTCCATGGTTTCCTTTGCCCGCTCACATGATGCCTCTCTCCTTTCTCCTTTAATTATGTAAGAGGTCTTGTCTTTTAACTACATACATACCCTCCATTTCTTACTAGTTGTAATTAAAAGTTGGTTAATTAAGCATGCCTTATGCTTAGAACTTCAAATGATATACTTCACTTTTCAATTGCCTACAACCTATGCTTTAGAAGCTAGCAAAAATCACTTCTTGAAATACCAACAGACCAGCATAATTTTTTTGAAAGGTTGCTAGTCTCACTGCTAATTAAAAAAGTGAATGTCTGCATGGTATCTAAGCTCAAGTTCAGAAATAAAAATTATTCTAATTAATTTTGATCTTTATGCAACTATATATGCTGTAATATCTAGACCAGAGTTCCCCCAAAACACTCCTAAAATATACTCACTTATGAGTATAAAAGCCCCAGCACACTATGTGGCTTGTAGATACTCTAAAATTCTTGTTTTTCACATGTAAAAAACTAAGTAATTACAGTGAGATTAATAAAAACTCATGGATGTTACAATCTCCATCTCCATTACCAAATTCACCACACATTTCATGTAAATACTTAATGCAAGTAAGTCTAGAGAATAAAAAGGCTAGATCCCTTCTCCTTTGTTCTCTCCATGCCTTCTTTCTTCTCTTTCAATCCTTCTCTCCTTTTACATAAATTATAACAATTAAAATAAGCAACCATTATCACTTTTCTATACCACATCTGATGTAAAATAAAACAGTAATACATAATTTCATTTTGAAACAAAAATGCCAACCTAGAACTACATGACCTCAGATAATATACTTAAAACTTTTTCATTCTATACTTCTTTGCCTTATCATATCATGTAATAATAATGAGAAGACAAACAGGAAAAGCAATAGAAAGAAGAAGAGGAAGGGACAGAGGAAGAGGGAGAGGAAGAAGAGAAAATAGGAAGAGGAGAAGTCAGAGAAAAGAGAATTAAATGGAAAAATCTGTGTAGAACACTAGGCAGAGTGCCTGACATATGATAAGTGCAAGGCAGAGTGAGGAGACATGCTGCCTGAAAGCTTGGGAATTAAATGGATCTGGATACAAATACATGGGCAAAATATCTCTATAAAATTGAGACTATCAACACCAAGTATAGAAGTATGTTGAAAGGATTAAATTAGTAAATACAAAAAAGTCCTTAGTACTGTGTCTAGTATATCAGAAGCACATAAAAAATTGTTATTAAGACCTTCTATTTTAAGGTCTCATATAAGATATTTGATATTTTTAGAACATTTTAATATTTAAACTAAAAACATAATTACTCTCTACTGAGAAATCATGAGGATTAATTTCATTTCAATGGATACAATTTGTGAATCAAAATATAGTTGTTAACAAAGACATCAAAAATTATACATTATGTTCATCTGTTTTTATCTAAACTAAAAAATACCCATTTGAGAGGTAGAAGTTGATATGTGCAGTCATTTAATGAAAATGAACATTTCTGCAAGAGTCAAACTTGTTACCATCAATGACAAGCAAAAATGGCTATTTGAAAATCCACATTTTAAAGAAATGTTCTGAGCACATAAATATAACACTTGATAATTTAGTTATTTTTTTGTTTAAGAACCACATTATGTTGTTGTGCTAGAAAAAAAATGGCACAAGCAGTAAGATACAGGGCAATAAATTCTCTCTAAACCCTCTTGTAGAAAATGAGTCATTATTATTTATTATTAGACCTTTAAGTTGACGGACCTAGAATTTCTCAGAAAAGACAGTGTAAACAATCAGGGGTGACTGGTTCACAATAGACCAACATTTATAGGAGTAGCTGTAACTGGGGAGTAATGAGTCCTGAGACTAAATGAATAAATTAACCAGAGAAGGAGTAGACAGTCTTTTGTAACTAATGTCTCGGCTGTCAAGACACAACTTGGTTTTTGCTCTTAACTGGGTCTTGACAGCATCAGCTCCCCTAGAATACAAGGACTGCCAACAGCAGGAGCACTCATCCACACTGCAGCCTGTTGGCATGCTGCCTGTGGCTGGATAATACATGCAAGATACAGCATATGAGCTGGTATCTGGAATCAGTAACTGCAACTCTGAGGCTGATTTTTTTTTTTTAAATAAATCTGGAAGACAGATGTTTGCCCCAACCAGCCTGTTAATTCTGAACTGATTATGTTGCCAACAACAAAGGCACTAATCTGCAGAGAAAAGTATGAGTTTTTGACATTATTATAATAATTAAAAATATATCTATCATTTAAAATTAAGTCCTACTTACAGAACCATATTTAACTTATTATACTGAGTCAAATGTAACTTGGTCACTGTTATTTAAGTCTATTAGAAATTCTGTTATTTAAAAATAAACAAAAAAGAGAGAAGGAATTAATGGAAGAATTAAAGATTTCTATTTTGTTAAAAGGAAAACAAATAATAAATAATGCCCCATCTGTGGTTTTGAGAGAGACAGGGTCTCACTTTCTCACCCAGGCTGGAGTGCAGTGGCACCATCATAGCTCACCACAGCCTTGACCTTCTGGGCTCAAGTGATCTTCCCATCCTAGTCTCCTGAGGAGCTGAGACTACAGGTACATGCCACCACACTTGGTTTTTTTTTTTGAGACAGGGTCTTGCTATATTGCACAAGCTGGTCTTAAATTCCTGGCCTCAAGCAATCCTCCTGCCTCAGCCTCCCAAAATGTTGAGATTACAGGAGTGAGCCAACACCTGACTCCCATATGCTGTTAGACACAACAATTTCACTTACATGACTGAAGTATAATAAAGCAATCAAAAGTTTTCTCATATATGTGTAAAGATGTGCTATAAACAGTATTCCTATCGCCCATATAAAAAATAAACTATCAGTAGGAGATAGCTAAATAAATAATGCATTCACAAAATTGAATACTATAAAATTAGTAAACAGATTTTATATAAGTTAATGGCATTCACATAAAAATCTGCATGAAATACTGGTAAGTCACATACACACACACACACACACACACACACACACACACACACACAATTGTTCTAAAGGGTAGTCACCAAACTTTATAAGGTAGTTTTACTCTGGATAGTGAACACTTAAAAGAATTTTTCTTCTCACCTCATACAACATTTTTTGATTTGTTTATTTACAAAAAATATATACTTGTATATTTATAAACATATATCAAAATCATCTAACATATTTAGTATAATCTAACATAGAGCCTACAGAGAATAAATCAGTTTTCACTGTAACTGGATCATATGCAAATGAAAAATTATGAATTTGTAGTTATATACTGCTTTATCATGGTAATCCCTTATAAAAGCACAACCTTCAATTCTGGTCTTTATGCTTTGAGAAAATTAGAGAATAAATATTTCATAATTTCCAGAACATAGTACAAATGAAAAAGGAATAAAAATGTGTCTATATAGGAATGTTAAAAAAAAGCAAGGCTCATTAAGTTATAGAGCTAAAAGCATATTGTTGAAAAGCACAGACATAGGTCAGACATACTTGGGTATAAAACCTCCTTTACCTGATACTTGAGAGTGAGATGGGTGCTGGGCGCGATGGCTCACGCCTATAATCCCAGCACTTTGGGAGGCCAAGGCAGGCAGATCAGTTGAGGTCAGGAGTTCAAGACCAGCCTGGCCAACATGGTGAAACCCCGTCTCTACTAAAAATACAAAAATTAGCCCGGCGTGGTGGTGCGTGCTTGTAACCCCAGGTACTCGGGAGGCTAAGGCAGGAGAATAGCTTGAACCTGGGAGGTGGAGGTTGCAGTGAGCCGAGATGGCACCATTTCACTCCAGCCTGGGTGACAGAGCAAGATTCTTTCTCGAAAAAGAAATAAAATAATAAAATAAAAATTGAGTCTTACCGCCCCCCCCTCAAAAAAAAGTGAGATGGCTTTCGCCTCAAAATGTAACAGATTACAGACTGTAAGAAGACTGTATCTTATCTTCAAACACAATAACATATCTTCCTCATAGGGTTATTCTGAAGATGAAATTTGATATTGTGTATAAAGCACTTCCCACAATGTCTGGCAATAATGATGGCTCAGCAACTGAAAGCCATCATTATGTGCCAAAAACACTAAGTTGTGAGGAATTGATGATAGCTCCTACCATCCCCAAAACCCCCTATGTACATACATACAAAATGAGATATTCTTCTAAAAAGAATGCCAATCAAATTTTAGTGTACACAGGACACAGAAAAGAAAACAGGTTTCAATCAGGCAAGGACACAGATGTTAGGAATCATTTCTTAAAAAATAAGCTAAGCAACAATAATGGGGGTTTTACAATTGTGGAAGCTTAATCACTAAAAATATTTGAGAAAAGAACCGCCAACTCCCTTGCCTTGGTGGCTTAGACATTCAACTGTGCGAGATGAAAAGACCAGAAAACTGAAATTCCAAAATTCCATCAAGATTTATGACTTTGGGCCAGGCATGGTGGCTCACGCCTATAAGCCCAGTACTTTGGCAGACTGAAGTGGGAGGATCCCCTGAAGTCAAGAGTTTGAGACCAGCCTAGGCAAAACTGGAAGATCCTGGCTTTACAAAAAAAAAAAAAAATTAAAATTAGCCAGACATGGTAGCATATGTCTGTAGTCCTTGCTACTCGAGAGGCCAAGGCAGGAAGACTGCTTGAGCCCGGGAGGTCAGGGTGCAGTGAGTCACAATAGTGCCACTGCACTCCAGCCTAGGTGACAGAGTGAGACCCTGTCTCAAAAAAATAATAAAAATAAATTTTAAAAAGATTTATGATCCATGATACTTTAATTAAAGTGATAGAGAATTTCGTCATTCTAATGATAAATTGTATCAGGAGATTTTTAAAAGAATCATAGAAATCTAATCTTGCAAATGCAGTTTTTGACTTTAGAAGCTTTAAACAATTATGAAGAACAGATCCAAAGTACACCTGTGTATATAAAAAAGCCAGGATGGGTTTGGGCATCTCCCAACGGGCTTCTACCTTCATGTTATTCAGTAAAAGTTAGCAAATTAATTTACAGAGGGAGGTTTAGAGTTTATTTCATTCTGTGGGGAGATAATAAGGGGTTAACAAGGAAAAGGCTAAACTAAATATCAACAGATTAAAAAATAAAGTTAACATTTCGGAATCAGAACACCACTTTTAGTCCAACTCTATAAATGGCTAAATGTTGTTTAATGTTAGCAAACATTACTTGATCAGACTGTCTTTGAATTTATGGGATACCATGAAGTTCTCTTTAAAGATTCCATTATGTGAATTAAAGAGGTTGGCCTTGGATCAGCACTGTTTCTCTATATTTACTTTCACCCAAAACACTATTAACTAGCACAATCAGATCAGAGCATTTCTGCTGAGGTGAGCTGGCTATTTTATAAAAAAAAAAAGAGAGAGAGGTGAAATGACATATGGATTTTTTTCTTTTTTTGCCTCACTTTGGGATTATCTTTCAACAATCATCAAGGATTTCACAGACTCTCAAGTCCCCAGGTAAAGTTTGATGACTATCATCATAGAAAGAACACTGTACAAGTAGCTGAGAATCCTAAGTTCTGGTTCCAGCTCTACCACTAACGACCTATGCGCAGGACCAGCCAGCTTTGGCGGGTGTGAGACCTGTGCAGTCAGACGAGGCTGACTGACTTGGTGAGGACTCCACACTCAGAAGGACCCCACGTTTGGTTTCATTCTCTGATGCTGCCATTTTGAAATGCTAATAATTTCTTAACAAGAGCCTCACATTTACATTTTGTACTAGGCTCTACAAATTGTGTAGTTTTTGCCTGTGTGAGTTTTGCAAGCCACTTGAGCTAATTCTCATTTTGCTCAAAGTAATTACAAACCCAACACTCCCTTTTCCCCCATGCTGCATTACCAGAACATAAATTTTACATTAGATAGTGCTCTCTGATCCTAAAGCCAACTCTAAGAATCTCATTTCCAAGAGATTTCATTTAGAAGACAGAGCCTATCACTGTTGCCCCAACCCTTTCCTTGTCTGAACCTTCCATTAAGTAATTAGGTGCCCTATACCATTAATTGTGCTTTCTATCTTAAAGGTATATTTGACTACTACATTTTTTTCAAAAGTGCCTTTGTTCAAATACCCATTTAGTGCTGACACTACTCCACAGAATGTGGGAGGAAAACGCACTCTCTAGCACTGAGAGATTTAAAACAGAAAGTGTGGTTGGCTGGGCATGGTGGCTCACGCCTGTAATCCCAGCACTTTGGGAGGCTGAGGTGGGCGGATCACATGAGGTCAGGAGTTTGAGACCAGCCTGGCTAACATAGTGAAACCTGCATCTCTACTAAAAACACAAAAATTAGCTGGGTGTTGTGGTGGGTGCCTGTAATCCCAGCTACTTGGGAGGCTGAGGCAGGGGAATCCTTTGAACCTGGGAGATGGAGTTTACAATAAGCCAAGATCGCACCATTACACTCCAGCCTGGGCAACAAGAGCAAAACTAAAAAAAAAAAAAAAAAAAAAAAAAAAAAAAGAAAGAAAGAAAAGAAAAAAAAAGGAAGGAAGGAAGGAGTTGTTTTAAAAAAAAAAACTTCACTGCTAACCTTTAAATAATACATTAATCAGAACAAAATGTTATAAAAATTAAAATGCTGAGTGCGGTAGAGAGTATCAGCACAGTTACAAGTATATGGATCTGTCTCCTTAGTGTAATTCAAGAGGTTGTAAACACAGCACTTAGTGTTTCACCATCTCTTCTGTTTGGCCCCAAATTCCTACCATTATAATTACTTTAGACTTAAAAATCTATAAAGATGCTGCTCCAGTGTGTAACGTAAGAGAGGAAATGTGATGGTGTATCTGGGGCTTTCCATTTACCACACTAACAAATGATATCAAGCAGGACAGGTTATCTCCCACTTAAGTAGTAATGTGCTTCAGAAAAACCTGATGTTCTAAGTGAAAATTCTGATAGCCTATTATTTATTAAGTGGAAAAAAATAGAACATTTTTATATCAACCCAAACCCCTCACAACCAGCTTTTAACCACCTAAAGAAAACAGTAAAATAGACACTCACCAAATGCCAAGGTGCATGGACAAATGTTATAAACCATATATTAAGGTGTAAAGGGCTACAAGCATCACTTCCTGCTCATACTATGAATAAGATGTTAACAGACGGTGTCGTAGGCCCTACTTGGCCTTTCGCTGTCAGCAGAAAACATGTACATCTCCTTAGTTGGCACCTGGACTACATTTCAAGGCATCTCCACATGATTCTGATGTTCTACTAACTGTAATGTAAATCACACGTTATTTTGTTAAAAACATTGAGATTGGAAGATGTAAATGAAAGTAGGTGCCCTATAAGCATCAGAAAAAGCAAAACAAGAAACAAAAACATCTTAGTGAGAGCTCAGTCTAGTCTGTGCAGATTGGATTTCAAAAATCAAGAGGTATTCCACTGGGCAACCATTCACTGGACAGATATTCTGCAGGTTATGTCTGAATTTTATTCGGTAGCTCAACTACACTCTAGGTAGGTGTTACAAGCTGTAGGGCAAGCAAAATAAATGACGTTGCTGACTTTAAAAGACTTAAATATAATGGTACTATGAGAGCCCAGTAGAGCATTAATATGGCTTTTTTAGTTATAATAAGTACATGTCAACTGGACAGACTGCTTTGATTTAACTGGACAAATGACAGACAAATAAATTTTGGCTAAGATTACTGAGATGCCATGGAGCTGAGAAACATGATGCAGCCATCTAAAGGTTAGATAACATAAACACAAGAACTCCAGCCCAAATCTCTCACTGTATGTAAGATTTGGTGAAGTCATTTAATCTTTCCTAGTTTCAGCTATGCACTGTAAAGATTAGATGAGTTAATGTTGTAAGCTTTTAAACAAATGACAAGACACACAAGGGAACACCACGTATTTTTGTAGATACAGCAGGTCCTCAAATAACGTCGTTTTGTTCGATATCATTTTGTAGTAACACTGATGAGAACAAATGAAAATCAATTCCCGGCCAGAGCACTGTCTGTGTGGAGTTTGCACGTTCTCCCCGTGTCTGGATAGGTTTCCTCGGGGCACTCCAGTTTCCTCCAGCATCCCAAAGATACGTACATTAGGTAAACTGGCATGTCTCAATTGCCCCATGACAAGTAGGTGTGGGTGTAGGCATGAGTGCACTCAGGGATGTGACCATGTCCTGTCCAGGGTAGGTTCCCATCTTGTACCCTGAGCTTCTGGGAGAGGGTCCGGCCACCCAACACTCTGAACTGGGATAATTAGGTAAATAATTATCTTACCTGTTCATATTAATCTTTCTTAAATGTATGTATAGCTCACATTTATTTCAGTGTTTAATAACAGAAGTTTTTGGTGTTTATGTAAAAGTTTAGTGATATTTTTGTGACCAGGAATATGCCATAGACACTTCACATTTGCTTCTATCAATCAGTCAGTGGGAAAATTGGGTTTGTTATATAGCGTGTCATTTAAAGGTGCAGTTTCCAAAAACCCAGCAATGATGTTAAGTGAGAACTTACTGTATACACAACTGGGTTTGAATTCTTTGCTAGCTGTGTAAGCTTGGGCAAATTATTGAACTTCTCCAGGCTTTCATTCTCCCATGTGTCTAGTGAAAACAACTATATGTACTTTGCAGAACAGAAATAGTGTTAGAAATATACGGAAAGTGCCTAGCAAAGTGTCTGGACCATAGCAGACAGTGAATAAATGCTAGTGATTAATTTGCCCCTTACTAGTAAAACTCCAAAAACTTTCACTCTTCTCCATCTAAGTAACCAGCTCATTGACTCATGCCTCTACCTTGTTTTTACCCAGAACACTTAACTTCTTAAATTTCTGTCCTTTACCACAACTTCTTGTTTCTCCACTGTTCCTTATAAACTTACACTTTATCCACATAAAAATGTCTACTCACTTGAACTCTTATTTCTTGACCATTATCAGATCCTATCTAACATGATTCCTGGTTTCAAATACTTCAACTACTACTGTTGACTACTCTCAAATATCCTTGATGTTTACAAAGTTTGCTTTGCCGATCCTCAATCCTAGATGGATTCAACAGTCTTTTCATTCTATTAAGTTGGTGGAAAAGTAATTGCAGTTTTCTACTCTTCGTATTACGCCAAGCCATGTTAGAGAAAGCTGATTTGATTATGAATATAACTGTTACATTGAAAGGTCGGGCTCTATATAAAAAATGCCATCAGAAAACAATGTTTCCTTTCCTCTCCTCTGCTTCTTTAAAATGAATTTTCTCTAGACCATCTTCCATAAAACTCACATTAAATCCTGAAAAAGTCTTAACATAGACATCAACTGGTGGGATATACATTGTAATTGAGAGTTCGCCCAATTTTGTTCAGAGAAGCAATGGCCTAGCTAAAACTACATTTCTTATCCCCCTTGCAGCCAAAGGTTGCCCAGTGAGATAGACAGAGGAGTAACAGAGTGGGATTTCTGCAAATCTCTTGAGTTACCTACCTACGTATATCTTATTACAGGAGAGAAAATAAATCCACACTTTGTTTAAATCACCCTTTTGTTGGTTTGTCTATTAATCATATTTGAACACAACATTATGCCTTTCAGGTTCCCTAATTTTTCCATTCACCATTGTATATAAAAATGTTATCGCTAAAAGTAGTCTCAGTTAATCAATTAAAATATCTAGTCTGGAATAAAAATCAAATGTCTAAGCTTAATGTAAAATTCATTTAAAATCCCATTACCAGGTTAGTACTGCTTCAGACCAAGAAACTTCAGATGGAGAATGTGGTAGAGGTCTACGTCCACTCTGAGTTTTTCCTCCTGATTTAATCTTGATACTTCTTAGCAGCTCAAACACGGTGATTTCAGCAATGGCACTATGAGAAAGTTGGCAATGGATGGCTTTTCTTGACTATAATTACGTGCTGTTACTCTCTGGGGCTGATGGATGTTCAACACTGACTTGTTCCCTTGTTGAAATACTTTCCTAGTTGTTTGGAGGTACCCAGGACATTCAATTGCAATGTCATGCTTCTAAGGGTCATTTAAAGCCCAGCCCCTCAGCTCCCATTTGACAGTATATTTCTACCCTCTTTCTGCTAAACTAGTTTTGTTCCTGTCAGGAAGCCCCGTTGGGTCCTATCTGAGACCAGCTCCACCTCACTGCCTGGTTTTGTATGTAAGTTTGTGCCCTTTGATGCCGTGTCTCATTGCCTTGTCACTGGGTAAACATGTCAAGCCTCAGCACTTCCCTTGTAACATCCACAGGCATGTATCAAATCCAAATAAATAAAAGTAATCTCAATTTTGCAAAACAATTAGTGGATTACCTAATCCCTTCACCACTCAGACTCAAAGGGAATTAGCCCTCTAAGAAATCTTCTCAAAGACATTTACACTAAGATTACAGAGAAGGGTAAGCATACTTTTCTCCTGGGAGAAAGCAAATGGCACAATATTTTATACCTCTTTCAAAGGGATTTTTCTCCTGTTCTCTTTAACCTGGATAATTTATACCCTCCAGATAGATTCTGGATTAATGGTCAAAATATGCACATCCACGTAAACACACAGAGTTTTCAGAAAGCTCTTTGAAATTCATATGTAGCTTAGACCTCATTTTTAGAACATGAGGGTGTTTTATATTTTCTGATTCTTCTCAGTGTTAGGAAGGCCCCAGATTTTATTCCTCAGTCATTTTACTTACCCATAATAGACTCCTTTCACCTTTTCTTACTTTGCTCTCCCAAATCTTCAACAAGTCCCCAAGACTCTCACAGCCCCTTCAATCTTTACATATAATATCTCCTTCTACTTGGCCAAGAGAAAAGTGGTCATCCATTGTGACTTTTAAATTTTCTCTACCTGCAAAACTGTCTTTATTTATATCTAATAATATTCCTTCTGTCCCAAGTGAAAGATTCCACTGTCTTTTCAAAGAAAATTGCATGACCTCGATTTTCTCTCTCTCTGTCTGCTTTTTCTGGAATCATCCTTCAACGTTCAGACTATTTTTTCTTATTTTCAAATTTCATATATTTCTGCTTTTCTAGCTATAAGCATGCTTATATGTCCTCTAGTCTCAAAAACAGACAAGAAAGAAATACATTCTTTAGTGGTACTCCACATTTTCCTTCACTGTCCTACCAAACTTCATGAAAATCCAGACAAATTTCTTGCCAATGTCTCACTTTCCAATCACTCCTTAACACTACAGTCTTTATTCTGTTCCAGTATATTCTATTGAATCTATTCTCACAAAAGTAAACCAATAACCCCTAATAGCCAAACACAATGAATTTTGTATTCTTCTTTGAGTCTCTAAAGAATTTCAGAATTCCTTCCTGGATCCCCTTCTCACTTCTTTGGATCTAATTTTTCTTGAGTTTCTTTCCATATTTTTTAGTTAAAATCCCTAGAGATAATGACCAGAAAGCTGCCTTTTTATAAAATGTTACTGGCACTGCTGACAAATAGAAATGATATAGAATGACTGGCCTAAGAGTTAAAGAAAAACAAACAAACAAAAAAACTATTTGGTTAAATAACAATAATCTAGTACTTCCAGGAAAACAAAAGCAAAATCCACTTTAAAAATCACTTGAAAACATTTGTCATGTTCCTTTTTTGTTATCTAATCATAAGCTCAATATCAGGGTTGAATTAAGAGTTGGAGTATATTACAGTATTTAAAGCTTCAAAATAGATTGGAGCAGCTTTAATTAAAGTTACCAGGACAACCAGAGGGAGACAGAATATGCCATAATTGGAAAGTGTCACCAGAAAAATTTATTTATTATAACCTTGATCCTATTTTCTTTGAGCAAAATGCCTAGAGACCTTCATTTACTGAGCAGATCCCCTTGGCTGGGCTGGTTGGTGAACAATCAGACCACTGATTTCATTTACCTCTATCTCTCAGAAGGCCGCACTGGAGGTTGGATCGCTTTGTTGAAAAGCTTTCTCCTGTAAATTGTTCATTAACATTTGCAGATATTTCAGCCTAGTTCAAGCTGAAATGTATGTTCATAATAATGTTAAATGATTATATCTTTTTTGCTTCAAAACATTGTTTGATTTGAGATTGCTTAAGAATAATCCAATGATATTAGTCATATAATCATTGCAGGGAGCCAGTTCCTGAGATATAGACGTAGCAAATGTCAGAAAAAAAGTCATTTAGCAGACACATCTTGGAAATAAAATGGTTGAAATTATGAATGTGGTTTCGAGGGGAAAAAAACTGGATTTTAGACAGAAGTCATAAAGTTGAATTCTACCACTACCTCATGCTATCTACACAGTCTTGGATAAGAACATTGGTCTTCTGAATTTCCTCATTTATAAAATAAGAATGTATAAATGTTTAATGTATCTACTTCACAGAGTTTCTATAAGGGCCTAATACATATGAGTCATCAGAATCATAACATGATTTTATATAGTAACAAGCCCCCACCCCCCACAAAAAAAAGCAAAATTGCCATCAAAGAGATAGCAACTAAAATGTTTTGATATCATTTTATCTTTCAGCTCTTCCTAAGGCTGGTAGATGGAGCTGATCAAAAGACAAAAGCGTAAACGAGTGTAAAATAAAGTTGCAATAAGTAGTTTAGAGTCAAACATATAAACAAAAACAAGCTAGCATATAAGGCAATAAGTTAAATTGACTTTTTAATCAAAAAGATTATAAAAGATAGGATTAACAATTTAATCTTCAAATACATAAAATCTGTGTTCATGTATGCACAATAACAATTATTGCAGGTACTAAAAAGCAATATTTCACCAAAAAACCCTCCAGTTTTTAACTTCCTTTTTTCAAAAACCTGAATTATCAAAGACTGTTAAGCAATTTCTTCAGTAGGCATATAAGAAAACAACCAGTTACATTTATTTTTCTCTCACAATGTTTACATTTATATTTTCAAAGATATCTTCTGTTTACTGAAGAATAATAAAGGTTTTAAAATTTTTCAAACTCAAATAAAAATGAAAATTGTTTAGATACCATATATTTTCTTTCACTAAATCACTCTTTTGAAAATGGTTAATCGATACAGGATTCACTGAAAAATTAATAGCCTTCCAGAATATTCTATTATCTAGATCATCGAATGCTTATTCAGCATGGATGAATGGAAGTTTACAAAATACTACTTAGCCTCATTTCTTCATTGTTATGATTATACACTTCTTTAGGTCAAAGGATGTATTTGTGTAATAAGTAGGAAGATCTTGAAGCCAGACACACATGAATTTGAATTTCACATTCAAATTCACATTCAAATTTCACATTCTTGCTGCTCAAAGTACAGTCTTTGTACCAGGAGCATAAGCATTACCTTATGCTTGGTGGCTTATAAGAAATGTACTATCTGTGTCCCGATCTACTGAATAAAAATTTGCATTTTAACAAGAGCCACGGGTGATCTGCATGCATATTAAAGTTTAAGAAGCACTGGCAAACATTACTTATTAGATATATTTCCTTGGGCAAGTTTCAGGAACTCTCAAAGTCCCAGTTTCTTCACTGAAAAATGAGACTAATAATGGTGTCTCTACCATAGTATTATTATGGGAAATAATTAGATGATGCTACTTAGTAACCACTCAATAAAGCCTAACTGGTATTAAATTTTATCATCTACCTTAGATTTGTATATTCATGATGTTTTCCACTATATTTACCTATAAAATTACATTAGTGTCCCACCCAGAAGAAATAAAGCTCCTTTAATCCAGATGTCTCCCTGAGTATAAGCCTACAACTAAAATAGAAGCAAATTAACAATGCCATCTTGCATTCATTTACAATACAATGTAGCATATGTTTTTTCATTAGCCTCAAAATATTTCTCTTTGAAATAATGTTTTATATTTTTGTGGAATCAAGGAAGTTAAGCAAAGAATTTAGTTTGAAAACAAACATGAATCTGTCTCCCTGAAATAAAATTGAACTATTCTACACTTAATTAGCCATTGTGTCTTCAGTATTCTGTCATCATGTGCTGTGGGGTTGGGGGAGTGGGGAGGGACAGCATTAGGAGATATACCTAATGCTAAATGACAAGTTAATGGGTGCAGGAAATCAACGTGGCACATGGATACATATGTAACAAACCTGCACATTGTGCACATGTACCCTAAAACCTAAAGTATAATAAAAAAAAAAATAATAATAATAATAATAATTTTAAAAAAAGATATTCCACTGATCCCTCACAAGACTCAAATAATGCACCAGGTGTCTTGAGCTTCCATTCCAAATGAGAAATAAGAAAGAAAGTCTCAATAGGATTCTATTTTAATCCAATTAAGGCAAGACACACACTATTTCATTCCACAACCTTTTTTAAGGGACTATGATGTCCAAATTACCTGCTTCCTACATCCAGAGGAAAAATGTAGATTGATAAAATCAATATAAATCGAATCATTTTCCACTGTCACCTGAATATTAATCACTTCAGTAGATAGCACCTTGTTTTTATTAGATAAGTTTTTATAACAAACATTTACATAAATAAAGGGTATTCTCGCTCCAAAATTGAAGATAATAATGCTTTGAATTTTCCAATAATGAAAGTTTATCTTCCTATGAATTACTCAATTATTATTTTTATTTATTTATTTACTTATTTTTATTTTTTTGAGACGGAGTCTTGCTCTTTCCCTCAGGCTGGAGTGCAGTGGCATGGTCTCGGCTCACTGCAACCTCTGCCTCCCCAGTTCAAGCAATTCTCCCTGCCTCAGCCTCTGGAGTAGCTGGGATTACAGGCACCTGCCACCACACCCAGCTAATTTTTGTATTTTTAGTAGAGATGGGGTTTCACCATGATGGCCAGGCTGGTCTTGAACTCTTGACCTCAGCTCCCACCTTGGCCTCCCAAAGTGCTGAGATTACTGGCATGAGCCACTGCATCTGACCTCAATTATTATTTTTAATTACGTTTCAACCCCTAGCAACACGGCATAACAAAAATTCCAACCAACATACCTGCTACACTACAACAATATCTTGGATATTTGAAGAAGCATAATATAAAGAAAGAAAGAAAGCACAGAAATATATAAAGAAATATAAAGAAAGAAAGAACAGAAAATTTTCGAGGGTCAAGATATTTATAAAACATAGTAAACAAAAAAATCTGAACTATGAGTATTAAGCAAACAGGAAATTCAGAGTTGTATTGAGATAAATATCCATAAATGTACTGAAATCTACACAATAAGAGGAACCAGGCGGGGTGCAGTTGCTCATGCCTGTAATCCCAGCAGTCTGGGAGGCCAAGGCAGTAGGATCACTTGAGCCCAGTAGTTAAAGGCTTGCCTGGGCAACATAGGGAGACCTCATCTCTACAAAAAATTAAAAAATAGCCAGGTGTGGTGGTACATGCCTGTAGTCCCAGCTACTTGGAATGCTGAGGTGGGAGGGATGCTTGAGCCCAGCAGGCCGAGGCTGCAGTAAGCAGTGATTGTGCCACTGCACTCCAGGCTAGGCAATGAAGTGAGACGCTGTCTCAAAAACAAACAAACAAAGAATAGGAGGAGCTAAACTGAAGCTCCAGCATTATATCTAACAAAAGATGTATAAGAAGTTTATTAAAAAAATTTTTAAAGTTTATCAAATGGTATAAAATACTGCTAAATAAGAGCTACTATTTATAAATAGAAAGACAAAATATAATAAAGATATCAATTCTTCTCAATTTGGTCTGAGTCAATATAATACAAATCAAAATCCCAGTAGACATTTTCCTGGATAATTATATGCCGAATCTAAAATTTAGATAAAAGGTAAAAGTTTAAGAATACTCAAGATTATTCTGAAGAAGAATATACTGAGGGACTTAGCCTATGCATTTAGTCTGTTCTTACACGGCTAATGAAGACATAAACCAGACTGGGTAATTTAAAAAGGAAAGAGGTTTAATTGACTCACACTTCCACATGGCTGGGAAGGCCTCACAATCATGGCGGAAGGCAAAGGAGGAGCAAAGTCACATTTTACGTGGCGACAGGCAAGAGAACATGTGTAAGGGAATTCCTCTTTATAAAACCATCAGATCTCATGAGACTTACTATCACGGGAACAGCACGGGAAAGACCTGCCCCCATGATTCAATTACCTCCCACCACATCCCTCCCACAACACATGGGAATTATGGGAGCTACAATTCAAGATGAGATTCGGGTGGGGACACAGCCAAACCACAGCAGCCTACTAGATATTGAGCTGGACAACTGGAGTTCACTAGGGGAAGGCAAACTATTCTATAAATGCCCTAGAAAAATTCCTTGGAAAAAATAATTTGAAATGCAGACTAAAATTATATACTCATATAACTTGCACGTGGACTAAACACACAAATGCAAAAGACAAAGCTTAGAATCATGTAGAATGAAATATATTAAATTGTGTGTATAACCTCAGGGTAGGCAAGGATTTCTTAAAGAAAACACTCTACAATACTAATAATTAAAAGAAAAGTTGACTTTGCATTAAAATTAAGATGTTTGCATCATATATAACTAAAATGAATTAGTATCAGCAATACATAACCTACAAATCAATTTTTTAAATGTACAAAAAAATTTCACTGAAGAGGAAACAAGAAAGGTAAATGAATATACAGCAAGATGTCTCCCTCATTAGTGACAAGCAGAGGTACCATTTACATCCATTTGATTGCCTATAATTAAGAATGTAACACTTCCACATGTCGGCCAGAATATGTATCAATGTGGGCTCATATATAACTAGTGAAGGTCTGAAATGATATGATTATTTTGGAAAACAATTGTCATATTTTATAAAGCTGACTCTGCGAATACCCTACAATCTAGCAATTCTACTCTCCTGTATTGACCCTACAGATATTCTTGCACATAAGTACTAGGAGACTTGTTCAAGAAAATTCAGCAGCACTATTCATAATAGTATCCATCTGGAATAATCCAAATAATAATTTACCCACTTACAGAGACTAAATGAAGAAATTGAGATACATCCTCATAAAATAATATTTAACTGAATAAAATGAACTAAATCTAAGTGCAAACATACATATAAATCATACAAACATAATGTTGATGGAGAAACCAAGTAGCTGAAGATTACATACAGTGCAATATGAATTTCATAATGCTAAAAAGTAAGCAAACTAAAGAATAACTTGTTTAGCAAAGCATTTTTGTGGGGGAAAACTATTTTTAAAAAGAAAAAAATGGTAACTTGAATATCTAGCATTTTGGCCACCTCTAGCAGAGAGGAAGGGTGATGGAATAAGAGACTATACAACTAAAGAGGATGATAATATTCCGGGTTTTATGTTGTGTAAACATGTTCAATTATTATTATGTATCATGATGTACATCTGGATTTAAACACGTTCAATTTATTATTATGTATCATGATGTACATATGGATACATATACATATAATCAATTAAACATACATTATTAAAATATAATAGTAATATAAAATAAACATAATTAGAAATATTTTGGGGTTTGCATTTAAACCATGATATCTCATTTTTATGAACATATCAGATGAACACAGTTACTAAGAAGAAGGCATACCAAACAAAACCCCTCAATAGAGCATGAAAATTAAATAATAGATAAGTAAGGAAAATAATAAAATGAGCAGATCTATTTAAACTCACCACCAGGGCTTTAGATCTGTTGCTTAGAAGTTTCTCAATATCCCTGGCTGCAATTTCTACCAGCTGGCGTGCATTATTTGGTTCTACAGTATACAAATCTTGATATTTCTCATAAATCTGTGTGAAAGAAAAAAAAACTAATAAGAACAATAGTTACTTATTTGGCTTACAAGTTCCCATTAGAATGTATTTAAAACTATAAACAACTGATTAGAAACACCACGCTGTTCTTTCTTTATCTTGATCTTTTTGGAGTTGGAGTGTTTCAGGAAAAAATATGTAAATATAAATTTGCTCTAGGATCACCAGCTTGCCAAAATATAGGTTATGTTAACAGGTTGTAAAACATCTTGTACCACAATGGTTTGTACATGCAATTTTGAGGCTTGATGCTGCACTCTCCAGTCTCGAAACTGGGTATTATCTGTCATCAGCATCGTAAGAGAAAGGGTAGCCATCCTAGACAACAGAAGGCAAAGTGGAGCATGGGAGGTCAAACCTGGAGGAATGTGGAAAACAAAGGTAGGAGAAAGGGTTATGTGCTACAGAATGGAGAGAGAGAGAATACATATAAAGCCCCTGCTAATATTCATCTAGATAACAAGAGGAGCTTTAGAGACAGTTCACATATAGAAGAGATGAAGGTCATTAAGGTTTTGGTTAGAACTGTAATGGTGTATTTATTTTTTATTATCAAAGTAAATGTTGCTGTTAGTTTTTAATCACTGAATTAAAGTATACTGAATTTAAGCTAGGTGCCAAAAGAAAAATTTGACTACCTTTCTGGCTCACCTTAGTGTCTATGGAAGGATTTCCCCAGAGTGGCATAAGCTGCACCTGTCTTACACAGCCTGTACACTCTCAGCAGGAGAAGAAGAATTAAAGAAAGGGGGGTTGGAGGGGAAGCAGTCACAGTGTTTGTGGCTGGAGGGCTGAGATGAGAAGGAAATCCCTCCTGCATCCAACAGATGGGGTGCACATGCATGACTAAACCATCTTTGAAAGCCAGGACCTGGCAGGTTTTTACTGTCTTATGAGAAGTGAATCCAGGCACATACAGGAATCAGTTCAACCCTGCTTTTTTCTGGCACAACTCCAGCATTCTGCTTTACTACCAACAGGTTCTACAGTATGATCCCAGCTGCGCACTGATAACATTGGTGAATACTGGCTTCCAATGGACACAGATACATACTAACATTTATTGACCACAGAGCATATTAGTTTTACATGGACTTACAATTTTTTATTTGAAATTAAAATTTATTTGAAATTAAAATTAATATTTTGTAAAGATTTAAATCAATTTTTACTCCTAAAAGTGACTTATTCACACTATGAAGTTTTTCCATACTCATGTGAACTTTGAACTTGTAGGTTTTCACTCAAAGTACTCAAGGCACGTTAATTTAGTGATAAAATCTCCATATTTGGATTCATCCAGGAGTCCTGAATTTTACTGGATTGCTTATGCTTTCTGCTAAGAGGCAGATTATTGAATTCTGTTTTTTAAAGACCCATATCATCCATGAACAACTTCATCCAATGCAAAGCTTTCTCTTTCATTTCAGACTAAGATAAGATTTAGGAACATTGATTAATTGATTTGAGTACAAACAGATAAACCTCAACATCACTTTAATTGATCCAGGATACATAGTTCTTTGCAGTAAAACCAATAGAGCTAATTGGTGTGAAATGTAGTTTGCATTGTACCATTAATACCTTGTTCATTTCTCTATGCAGTCTAACCTCCTTCCTGTGGTATAGGGAATACAATATGCTTCATAGTTGGTGGAGATTAGTTCAGATGTGCAATCTATACTACAGGTAATATCATTTATTAAGTCTCTACATGCATGTGCTGGACATATTAATTACTTGATGCTTTAAGGAATAAATAGATTATAAATCAGCAGAGCAGAAACTATTTCAAGTATATAAGTATCTTCTCAAATATATAAATTTATATTCTCTCAAATTTTCCTTTTAGGATAATTTTTAAATACTTAACAAAAACAAGATGTAACTCATAAATAAATGTGAAATAAGTCAAGAAGTTTAAGTCTAGAACCCCGAGTGTAAATATCTGGCTGTATTATTTTATATATAAAACCACAATCGAATTGCTTTCTTTGGTAATAAAAATAAATTAAAATTATATAACTGTTCGCCAAAAAAAACTAGCTCTTGCTTCTGGTTCCAAAGACTAGAATCATCTTTGTTGTCATGACAGCTATTGCAAAGCTCTCCTGATATATGTTTAGTAAATAATTTTCAGAATAGAAGGTTTCATATGGATTTTTATGATCACGCAATATATTTTCATAATACGTGTATATTTCTAACTCTTTCCATCACTAAGACATATTTCTACAATATTTCATATATTAATATTTCAAACACATCTTGAGGTATCTTTTCCTCTTCTTCAGTTTACTGTTTTGTAAATAATTATCTGCTTTGCCATTTTATCCAATTTCTTTCTCGAAGGAAAAACAGCATGGTGGAAATAATACGAGTTTTTGGCACCAGACAGAGTTACATTTCAATCGTGTCAACTCTTCACATGCTGTGCAATACTGGCCTTCGTTTTTTCTCTGCTAGAAAGAATGTAGCATATAGACAGACTTCAAAACAGGATGCTTTTCCTCCTGATACACTCATATGCTTTAGTTTCCCTACAGTTGAAGTTCTCCTGCTGCCACCCTGACATAAGTCTTAACAAAAAGAATACTTGTCACCTGTACATTCTTTCTTTCCTACAATCTTAACCAGCTGGCTTTAATGTACTTTCATTGTAATATTCAAAGACCAAGTTTCTCTGTGATGACAACATAGATTATGGTTTGTGAGACAGCCAGAAAAACCTTAATCTATGTTCTAAGTATCTTTGTTCTAATTAACATAACATATGTTAATTATGCTAATCAGCTATGTTAACATAATATATGTTCTAAGTCACTTTGCTCTAATTAAGTCCACAGTTCCAAGATAATCATCACAATTATACATTTTAAAATAACTTCAAATGTAATATCTAAAAAATAATATTACTCAGTGATATAATTGCTTAACAAAATTCCTAAAGAAACCTCTTGGAAATCATAATACAGATCCCCAGAAATATTTACTCAAAACCAAATATGCTTCCAAGCTTTTAGATGACCTAAAAATTTTTTTAATTTTTTATTTAAAAAAAAAAAGTTTTTTAGACACAGGTCTCACTATATTGCCCAGGCTGGGGTGCAATGGTTATTCACAGAGGCAATCCTGACACTCCTGGCCTCAGGTGATCCTCCCATGTCAGCCTTCCAAGTAGTTGGAACTACAGGTGCATGCCACTGCACCCAGCTAGATCATTATTAGCAATCAATTTAGGCAGCTACTCTATATCACTTTTGGGTGTTTCACATACATTATATTATTTATTCACTTTAAGAAATCTATAATATACATTTAATTAACCATTGTATTAGTGAGAACAATGGGATTCAGGCTTTAGAATATCTGGAGAGAGTCTGAATCACACTTCATCATAAAAGAGCAAACCAATGTCTAGAGCAGCCGAAGGTGAATGGTAATGTGGCATATTTAGGCAAAGTGAATCTTCAACGCCATCTGTGCCCTAAATCTTCCTTGGCTTCAGCAGGACATGGAAATTTAAGAAAGCCCTTTGAAATGAGCAAGAAAGGAACAAGGGTCAGTATGTCTGCTAGGAGACAGGCTCCATGCAGGATCAAAGAAATTCGAATGCAGAGGCTGAGAGATGGAAAGTGGGAAGCAGACACCTAGCTGAAGGAAAATGGTAAAGAACCACCTACAGCTGAGGGGCCCTAAGCAGGTTGAGAAGATTGGCCAAGTTCTAAGTAGCAGTCAAGTTCACTATCTATATCAAGAGAACAAAAGCAAGCAAATACACCAGATATCTTGTCATATAAGTTTCTCCCTGCGCCCAGGCATGGAGAAATAAAGTAAAGAAGATTAGAGAATATCGAAAAAGTTAGAACTTACTAAATCCTTAGTTGACCACAAAAGGCTATTTTGATCTGAAAGAGGCTAACCTTCAAGTGATGAGATTAATTTTTCACTCTCCTAGGAAAGAGAATGGCAACTCATAAGCAAGTTAAGTTCCCTAAAGAGAAACAGTCAAATTTCTGCATATTAAATCTTAGGTATGTAAATTTTGACAACCCCATCTCCCAATACTTGCACCTGTACTTTCCTTCCATGGAAATTGTCTTGGACAAGCAATCAAGATTTCTGCCATATCCACAGCCATCTTTCTGAGGGACATTTTCCCTTTGACAGTCCCTGATGAAATAGGAGCTCCCTTACACATGGCTAGAAATATTCTAATGTATGGCCTTGTCTTTGACTTCTAACCAATTGTATCAGGACTTATATTAGACCTGCAAGAAGTTAACTTCTGAGTCAATGGCATGTAACAAGCCAGATATAAAAGACCCGTATAAATAAAGATAACGCACTGAGCCAATCAGATGCTCTCACCACAAGATGACAGTTGGATGAAATAGCATGGATCAAAGGTTTAAGTAGAAGTGGAACTGAAGAGACTAGTGGGAGGAAAACAGTATTCAGATACACTGAGCAGCAGAAGTGGTGGTTATGATAGACAGAATAATGGCTTCCCAAACATCCATATCCTAATCCCCAGAACCTGTTAATATGTTGTTACATAGCAAAAGGGAATTAAGTTTGCAGATGGAATTAAATTTACTAATCGGCTGGACTTAAAAGATTACCCTAGACAGTCAGAGTTAGCCAATGGAATCACAAAGGTCCTTAAAAATGGAAGAGGAAGATGTGACTAAGGAAGAGTAAACCTGAGAAATGGCAGCATGAGAAGAAATCAGGCCAACACTGCTGGCTTTGAAGACCAAGGGAAGGAGAAATGAGCAACAGAAAGGACTTCTCATCTCCAGAATTGTAAGATAATAAATCTGCATTGTTTTAAACCAGTAAGTTTTTAGTCATCTGTCACCATAGCAATAGAAGACTAACATAACGAGTTAGCTGTGAAGAGCTCCAAGCAGAGTCAACAATAATAGCTTCTGAGGCTGCCTTGCCTCTGAACTGCCCTTCCTCTGACCAAACTATTTTCTAAATAACTTGAATTCTTGCTGAAAGCCAGGATCCTCCTGAGTTTGCTTAATTTTGCTAGGTTTTTTTTTTAATAGGATCTCACTATGTTGTTCAGGCTGGTCTTGAACTCTCGGGCTCAAGCAATCCTCCTTCCTCAGCCTCCCAAAGTGCTGGGATTACAGGCGTGAGCCATGGCACCCAGTCTATTTTTTTTAAATAAGTAGGTCAATGATAAACTTCCTGAGTGATTCACTGTTCCTAATAATGAAAAATTCTAACAGAACCCCATGTCTGAAGTTGTGATTAACATTACTTATTTATTGTAAGTTTGCATTTTCATTTCATTTATCATTAAATTCTGATGAATATGAAAGATGAGCTCCATTGTGAGCAACATAGAATTTCCATTAGGCATCAGGAAATAATGAAATTAGTTCAAGGATACCAATTATTACCTTCACAATTGTGTGAGGTTCTAAGAAGAAAGATGACAGCAAAGCTAAAAATATCGAAATGAACATACATACATACATACATTGTGTAAAACTAGACAAACTGGATAAATAAATATCATCCTACCTCAAAATAATGAGAAGTGGGATTAAAAGAAAGTGTTACATTATATTTCCCACCATCATTCTAATTCCACTCTCTATTGGATAACAGGAGTAAACTCAATATCTTCAATACTAATGAAGGCAAGAAAAGAGATTCATTGTTACCTCTGCTGCTTCAGATACCCACAAAATCAATTTCACTTAATTTTAGTTGAATTTTTCAACGTGGGATGGTTTGTCTGTGGGTTATACTTTTTTTCTTTTCCCTTATTAAGCATTCCTTGGGCTTTTGAACTACTTGTTCCCTAGCAACTAAGAATGCCTTCTTTCTAAAAGGTGTATTAACACAAAAGAATCATATAATGTACTTTCTTGGTCACTTTCGAGGATCAAAGTTCCCTTAACTAAACAAATACTAATGTAGTATTTTTATATATCTAAGTCTCTTCTTCCTTTATTTATCATAAGTCTCCTCATCATCTAAGCTGGTCATCACATAGAAATGTTGAGAAATGGGAAGATTCCTTCACCTAAGCTAAAGAGTTACTAGTGACTGTAGATCTGAATTGATGTTAGAAGGTACTTTAACAACAACAAAAACAATACAAACAAAACCTCCTTTTCTGATATGAAAATTAGCTGAGTTTTAACAAAATGAATTTTGCCATAAAAACTATGTAACCATTTCTAATTAGTCCCGGATCTCTTCAACCTCTTCCTTCCCTTTGATTAAAATAATAAATGATGTAATCTACTAAATAAAAGTCAAGCTTTTAAAATGTCTTACCCTTTAGCATACTGTCAATTGTGTTTAAGGCTGCTGGGTAAAGAACTAATGCAAACACCAACTGCTAAAATATATTAATTCAACTTAGTGTGTGCATTTATGAAACTAGAGGTAATCATTTTACAAGATGCAGGACACTGTATTAATGTCATTTTTAAAAAGTACATTTGAGCGCGGTTGGCTCACGCCTGTAATCCTAGCACTTTGGGAGGCCGAGGCAGGTGGATCACGAGGTAGACCATCCTGGCTAACTAAAAATACAAAAAAAAATTAGCCAGGCATGGTGGCGGGTGCCTGTAGTCCCAGCTACTTGAGAGTCTGAGGCAGGAGAACGGCGTGAACCTGGGAGGCGGAGCTTGCAGTGAGCCGAGATGGCGCCACTGCGCTCCAGCCTGGGCAACAGAAGGAGACTCCGTCTCAAAAAAACAAAAAAACAAAAAAATCGCTTTGATTCTCTGCATCTTCACTCTAAGTAAATTATGGCCTTTTTTTTCTTTTCCCTATAACCTAGCTTTTTGAATTGGGACACTATCTTCGAAATTTTTTATGACTTGATATTTCTATTTTGCTACTTTTAAGCATATGCAAACATCACACATATATAACTTATATATGTGTGATGTCTATTGTGTATTTTCTATTCCCTTTCACCAGAAGGCAAATTTCAAGAAGACAAAGATTTTTGTCTGTTTTGTTCACTGGTACATAACCAGCGCATACATAGCACAGTGCCTGGCACAATCAATACCAATTGCAAGAATTAGTCAATGGATACTGATTCTGTGTCAGGCTTGGCTGGGAATGTGAATAATGATTTATAACAACTTCTTCCCTGTATTTTAAAATCAATATTTATTTTAAACCTAAAAAAATCATGGCCAAGTAAGATGCTATGCAGTTATATAATAGACTACAAATACAACACCGATATAATAATTAAATTCCAACAATAGAATAAATACACAAAATAAGGTAATGATCAGTGTGAGGAAGAATATGGCTGTTCCAACGGAGAGATATAGAAATGTGTGCTGTCAGAATTCAGAGGAAATTAAGATCACATAGGCTGCAACAGTCACATAAATGAAACTACAGCCACATTTTGGAGGAAACGTGATTCAGTAAGGGATGAAAGAGATCAGAATGTGTGTAATACAAGGAGTTATGGGAAAATAAACAGTGAAAGGCAAATTGAGACATAATTATGAAGGATGGTAAAAGGATATTGGTTTATATCTTATTCTCTAGTCTACCCAACCTATTTTAGACTAGTAAACTACCTAGCTCAGGACTTCTAGTGGCTATCACAGCAATTATCGCATAGGAAGAATCTGAATTATAAATTTGTTTACTACAAACACAATCCAAACATATATATACACACATGCAATTATATACATACCACATACCTATACACACACATATAAATACATAATTTGGTCATATCCTCAAATTTATAGTGCATACTTTTCCAATGATAACTTATCAAACTGGCATTCTAATACCAAACTCACGAGTCTCTCTAGTTACTCTATTCTTTCTATTTGCTGTGATATAGCTTCTTAGCTAGGACTATAACATTTCAAATGGAGCATCGTCTTTAGAAGGAGATTTAGGAAGAATGAAGTCACAATTGGTGAGCATTCTGCAGCACACACCGCTACTTGCCCTAGCTCCTATTAACAAGAACATGATGGTGATGCTTCCGAGCAATATATTAAAGACGGAAGAAAGAACAAGTGACAATCGCAAACAGGCCACTTAATTTTCTCCATATTATACACAGGAACCGGTGACTATATTTAACCAGAAATGCACGTTGTTCCTAGAACAGAAAAACTAAACTATAACAAAGACTAAAGAATTTTTCAGTTTTCAAGATAAAGGCATTTGACACAAAAAGTAAATTTTAAGTTCATGTTTAAGAATACTTGGATTCAAAACAAGGAAAACATTAACATACATAAATAACAGGAACTCTGTTTCTTTGTTATTGTTGTTGTTTAATTCCAGAGATAATTTATTAACCTAGCCTCTCTTTTTCCATATCTGAAGCTAGATATAAATTTGAATATATATTTTGGCCAGAACATTCATATGCAATTAAAAGTGAAAAAGATCATACTAAATTCATTAAAACTAAATTTAAAAATAATTAACCATAGGCTGAGTGAGCTGCCTGTTTAATGTCTCTAACCCCAAACGACCTAAATATATTTCACTGCCAATAAAACAATTTTTAAAAGCAGTGCGGTTTAATTTGCCCATAACTGTCATATCTTATTAACAAATGGCTTTTCTAAAGCAAAACTGATACCTACCAATGCTGATATACAATTTTACAAATTTATATTCCTTTAAAGAATTTCATACACTGAGATTCTTCGGTTCTTCTTGAGCAGTTTTTTCAACCTTAGTACAACTGACATTTTACAGATAATTCTCTGTTGTGAAAGGATGTCTCATGCATTGTAGGATGTTTAAAAGCCCTAGGCCAGGCGCGGTGGCTCACGCTTGTAATCCCAGCACTTTGGGAGGCCGAGGCGGGCGGATCACGAGGTCAGGAGATCGAGACCACAGTGAAACCCCGTCTCTACTAAAAATACAAAAAATTAGCCGGGCGTGGTGGCGGGCGCCTGTAGTCCCAGCTACTCGGAGAGGCTGAGGCAGGAGAATGGCGTGAACCTGGGAGGCGGAGCTTGCAGTGAGCTGAGACTGCGCCACTGCACTCCAGCCTGGGCGACAGAGCAAGACTCTGTCTCGAAAAAAAAAAAAAAAAAAGCCCCATTGGCCTCTATGCCAAGAGTATGCAGGTAGCAACCACCCCATTCCCCCAGTTATGATAATCAAAGTATTTCCATACCAACCCATGCCCTGAGTTATGATAATCACAAGTATTTCCAAAGATTGCCAAATGTATGCCAGGGCACAAAACAGTCCCTGGCTGAGAACCATTACACTAAATATACATTTAGAGAAACAATCAATAATAACATATCCCTCAAGTACTAGCATAACTTCAGAAAATGTTAATTAATGGCTGGAAGAGAATGGTAAGGTAAAAGAAAAAAACATTTTAATATCTGTTGAGAAAATATTGAAAGTCACCCTAAAATTAGAAATCCCCTGAGTTTATTCTGTGTCTTTGAAAATGAATGTAATTAACCACTGTTTAAACAAAAATAGCTTCTTACTTAAACATCTCCAGTGCAGCAGGAAGGCGGGGGGAGGATGACGGTGAAGGGAATTCATACTCTCTGCATTCTTCATAGTGCTATATTCTGCAGTCAAAATAGATTTCTTTCTACTTAGGACAAAAAGAGCAAATCCAGGAGTATAAGATAATTTTAAATTGCCTACATCATTATGGTGCTGATTTAGTTACAGCACTTAATTGTTGAGGGAAGTAAGGCAATTCTGAATAAAAGCAAAACATATGGAATTAATAATAAATAGCTGTATTTGTTTAAAGTAAGAAAGCACATAACTTTTTTAAAATTTTATATTGCCTTTTACCCTCAAAACAATTGTGTAAAGGGAATTCTAATATCTGATATTCTAATATGGCTTCTTTCAGCACTCCCGGACTTGAAGATTTCCAATTTTTCTTGTTGCCTGCACGTCTTGCTGATTCCCTAGTCAGGATCACCAATGATTAATTGTGCTCTGTTTTTGAGTATCTCCCTTTGTAAATATATTAAACTCTCCGCCACCTAGAAAAAGAATATTCTATTTACATGAGATGACATGACCACAATGTCAAAGAGTAAGTATTAGTCTGAATTACTAATGAAAAGAAATTCTTCACTCAGAACGCTTATGTAAATACTACCTTAATTGAGATTGTTGAATGCTCAATATTTATACACATTTCATATTTACATCTTTGAGTAGCATACTGAAATGTAAAGGTATTGGTTTTGAAACTTTCACTTAATAAATCATTAACAATGAATCAAAAGCCAGGAAGTTCTATGGCAATGCCACTATAGAATGGGCCTACCTTCAAAAATAAGCTTCCAGGAAAAATTTAATCCACACATTATTCTAAATATATTTGCAGATGCTACCCTAAAATTTTAGAAATTCAGACAGTTTACCTTTAAGAAGAAAGCTTCATAACAACGTGACATGCATCATTTCAAATGGCAATGGTAAACATTTCATTAACTTTAAAACATTGTTTTCAGGAATATTAAGACTATTTAATTTTTAAAAATGTTTTATCTATTCATAAATATGTGATGATCAGCCTTGCCATTTGCTAGTGCAGTAGCTAAAGGTGTGTGTGTGTGTGTTTAGAAATAATAAAATATATTTCAAATTATTCTATAATTCAGATTATTAAAAATACATATATATTTTTCTAAATTTGGGGATTGTTTTCCTATTTTTCTGTCCATAATGTTTTAAATGTGTAAATACAGCTTCCATCTCTGTTAACATAGCTTTAATACATTTTTATATATTCGGATAATAATACATACAAGTGAAAACTGCTCTTGTCCTCCACTATTGGTCGGTCCCCTTCCATTGTGACAGAATTTTAGTGGGGCACATGGCTGCTCAGAAAAAGCCTCCACTTCTTCGACATCTTCTGCGTTAGATGTTACTAAGTTCTAATCACTGGAATGTGAGCAAAATGTCTTACTCTTAAATGACTGGATATCTTCTCTCCAAATCTCTTTCCCTTTACATGACAGCTGGGAAAGAAAAGCAACTGGAAGAATCATTTTGCACCCAGGCACGGAAGCCACACGCTAAGGATGGCAGAGTCACCCTGCCAGCCCTAGATGGCTTACCTCTCAACTGCTATGTGGCAGAAAAATACATGTTTAGCTTGTATCTTTGTCATACTGGCCCACCCTGTACCCCAACTTATACAATGTCACCGAGTAATATGACAAATGAATGACATTTGCTGAGCTCTCACTATATGTCAATAAATATTTTATATGGATTGTATCGTTAATCCCAACAACTCTATGAGATTAAACAACTTGGCCAGATCCTAAAGGTGGCCATTGGCAGAACCAAGGTATAATAGCCTTAGGGATTTTTCAGAGGGATATGCTACAATACTCCATTTAAAGTATTATGGGTTTTCTTCAGTTAGAAGACCATGAAGAAAAAAAGTGAAAATTTACTTTCTGTACCATTGTTAGCAATTATTTCAATGGAAATACAAACAAACCATTTCTGTGCTATCAACAGAAATGGGAGGTTTTAAATTATGCATGTATATTACATGCTGAAATTTCCTTCCACTCTTTTCTTTTTGAAAAAAAAAATCAAATGGAAATATTCACGAGTAGATCATTGTCGGTGGCAGAGCTTTAGCTTCTTCTAATTTATATCTTTTATAAAAAGAGCATTAGCTTAATCTGATATACTCACCTTGTTTATGTGGGGATTTGCTTATGTTTTCAAGGTAGAAATAAGGATAAAAAAATGCTATTAACATATGTTCTAAAGCATACAAGAAGGTGTTTCAAATTTCAGAGTTGCATCCAATTGAAGAGTTGTGTAACCTAGAACAAGAGTTGAGTAACCTTCTCTCAATTATTTTACCCACCTTGTGGATGAGCATATACAACTGATGGACATATGTATTCTCCAAATGGTTCAGTAATGGAATAATCCAATAAGAGACATCTTAAAAGTCTAATGCATCAGGGACAGTAGTCCTAAGCAAACCTATTCACTCTTGATCTTTAACAGAAGACAGGCAGGTAACCTGGGAAAAATCTCACATTTGTAAAGTTGAAGCACTGAATGTATTCAATAGTATTAGCAACTTTCCATGGACTACTATTTTAGGATACAATAAAGCAATTTTCACAAAATTGCAAAAATATATTACTATTTTATTTTATTTTATTTTTGAGACAGGGTCTCACTCTGAAGCCCCGGCTGGAGTGTAGTGGCATGATCACCAAAAATATATTACTTTGGCTGTGGTGCCTGTGTTGGTTCTTGGCCTTCATGTAAAAAGCTAATTGTACCCTGGGAATCCAATAAAAATGAATGTAATTTGTAATTTGAAGAACCTTCATTTCTACAAAAATAAATTTCAAACTAGAGCCCTGCTAAGCTCCTGTATTTATTCAACTTCTGGTCCTCACCACGTATCCACTACCCCCAATCTCAGCTCAAAGCTCACTCTAAACTCTGACATCCTTCAGCAAAAGGAATGAGGCAATACGCAATCAATTGTCTGTGTAAGATGACACTCTTTGTGTGCCCTAGTACTTAAATTCTTTTTCCAATAATGAATTATGCTCTAATACTCCTCCCACCACCCCGGTTACCTAACACATTATTCATTAATTTGGAATTTTTCTGTCACCATAATGAGGTATGTATTCCATAAACAGAAAATTAGAGAGATTTTCTTTCATCTTTTCCATTCTATTTTGTTATGTTAATTCAGACAGAGTCATTGATTAATTCATCAATATCTATACTCTTCTTAGTAATCTATCTTCATAAAGCATAATAGAAACCAGGTGAGCCTTCTTTTTGGTTAATGATTCATTGCAAAAAAGCAGATTCAGAAAGAAAAGTTTCACATATTAACACCAAAAGGAACAATGAGGCCAGCCAAGCAAGTTGTTTTTTAAGGCTGGGGAAGCACTCACAGAGTAAGGGAGATGCTCCCAAGAGCAGCGTACTTTTAATCTCCATCTGTCGATAAAGACAGTCATAGAACTTCTCACCAGAACCTGTACTTTCTTTTTTTCCTCATTACGATTAAATAAAATATTTGCTCTCAATTTAAATAGTGTCTAAATGAAAATTAACAAAGAAGATTTGGTGGTACTTCCATAAACTCCATGACTTCCATAGAGGCTCACTTACTACCTACACACTTTCTTATTCTAATATAGTTTCCCACAGTGAATCACTGCAGATCCCAAGCATCAGCACACGATAACTTTCAAGTTTCTTTGCACTATCAGTAATCGAGAATTTCTTTTATCAACAGAGTGTCAGTTCTCTGAGGAGAGGAATACTGTTTCTTTGTTTATCCTTGGCAGCCTGCACAGTGTCTGGGACTTATTACGTGCTCAACATAATACACTGACTAGAATTAAATCTGATCATTGTTATTCGCAGGGAACACCTTTCATTTCCAAACGTATTCCTTGTCTCACAGACACTAAGGTTTGTTCAACACACTCTACAGTTGTTTTATAAAGAGATTCTGGTATAATTTTTTGAAGTATGTATGTATTTGGTTTCCTTAAGAATTTCCATTAATACATAAAGTAACCACACATTCCAGTTTCTCATATATATTTGCATGATAAAAAGTCATACTATACATGAAGCTGCTTTTATACCACTTTATCTCATTGACTCATCACATTCTTGGAAAATAAAAGGCCTCACTGCATCACTAACAACACAAAATCAGAATATTTTCAAATGTATTATTTACATTGAAACGAAAGTAGTGGGGCCCTTAAAAAGTGACATTTAATTTTTAATAAATCTTACAGAACCTATACATGTAAATGCTCTTACCCATGGAAAATAATGTAGTTAAGATGCCATACAAATATTTATATTGCTGTCACTCAAAAATCATTTTAGAGTGACTCTCATAGCTAATTCATAAGTCACAAGAAAAATCATCTTTTATAGAGTCTCCTTATCTTGCACCAGAACCGTTATTACTCATCTCAATGACTATCTCTGATCTCTAGACATGCCTGTAAACACTTTTCAAATAATTTTTACCCTCAAAGAATGAATATATGTTTTCACTGAGGATATTCAAAAGAATCCATCACAGGAGTTCAAGTCACCACTGTATGAGGGATTATTAAATATATTCTGAAGAATGGAAACATTGTAATAGTAAGTACATGACTTCCCTATTTAAATTTACGGAGAGTATACATAACACACAGACTCAATTAAGTGAGACCTACGTATCAACTGCAAAGTGTGCTGAGAAAGTTTCCTTAATTTTTAAGGATGGCATTTCTTGTTCACAGTAACTAGGAGTACCAATGGTTTCTCTCAGAATTTCACCACCAGATCCACATAAGAAATCATATCCCATTTGTAATATAGAGACACAGTTTCCTAGAAGATAGAACTGCATTTGAATTAATGAAAAGATTAAGAAATCTCTTTGGTGGATTTTACTCACATCAACAAGCTGATTGACTCCACTTGCTGTTTTTGCCAGTGTGACAAGGTCTTCTTGCATCTTATCCACCCATGATTTGATACTGCAGAAATCAGAAAAGATTATGTTCTATCAGATCTCTGGCAAATAAAAGTCACATGCTGATATTTTATATCCATGCTACAGATAATTCACTAAAATGCCCTTAAATTATTCCTCTCCCTCCTAGCACCGACTGTGTCCACCCTTCCACTCCAGCTTTAAATTGCAAAAGCACTGAATCCTTAGTGTGCAGGCTTTCAGGATGCTGAAATGCCTCCAAATCAAAAGAGAAAAATGACATTGATGTCTTGTCCAACGAGAGTAAACAATTTGCTTATTTTGAATTAAAATTCCATTAAATAGCTATTAAACATTCTAAACTACAAACTTTATCTTTTAGCTTACAAGTCTTCCGAATATAATAGTAAGATTACACTAAATGCAGACCATTTGTAAAATGCAAGAATAATTCCACCAGCCGGGTGCAACATTCAACAATTTGATGCATTCCCTTCTAGTCTTTTAAAATTCTTTCACATAGTTGAAAGTATGTTACATAAAATGTATATATCTTTCAGCTTTATCTCATATTATACGTACTTTCCCATGACATTACATTTTGTAAACATTTTATTTTTAATGGCCACTTAATATTCCATTATCTCTATATTCCATAATATACTTGACCATCCTCCTTTTTAAAGAGAAATTTAAGATATCATCAGCTTTTAACCACTACATACTACACCACCACAAATATCTTAGAGCATGAAGCTTAAGAATATTTTATTTCCGGGCCAGACGTGGTGGCTCACGCCTGTAATCCCAGCACTTTGGGAGGCTGAGGCAGGTGGATCACGAGGTCAGGAGATTGAGACCATCCTGGCTAACACGGTGAAACTCCATCTCTACTAAAAATACAAAAAATTAGCCAGGCGTGGTGGCGGTCGCCTGTAGTCCCAGCTACTCAGGAGGCTGAGGCAGGAGAATGGCGTGAACCCAAGAGGCGGAGCTTGCAGTGAGCTGAGATCGTGCCACTGCACTCCAGCTTGGGTGACAGAGCGAGACTCTGTCTCAAAAAAACAAAAAACCAAACAACCACAAAAAAATTATTTCCTTAGCTAGACTCTTAGATTTGGAATTACTAGATCCAATTAGATTTGGAATTACTGGATTTGGAATTACTAGATCCAAATAATTACTGGAATTACTGGATCCAAATTTTAAAGCAATAGTTTTGATCATTACAATTATGATTGAAGGATTGAAGTTCAAATCTTTTTCAGGTATGCAGTGGACATCTTAAAATATGAGCTATGGATGTCAGGATATTTTAGAAGACCCTAAATCTATGTTCTATCTCACTTTTTCCTGGTATGAGAGATATTACCAAATAGAACCACACAAACTTCCCCATTCATATTAAAATCATTTAACTTGTATTCCTCCATGTATTTCATTTATTCTTCCTCAGGTTGTAGACCTAAACTATGTATTCCTTTTTGCCAAGGCAAATATAAAGAAGCATTAGTAAGCTAGTAAGAATGCTAGATGATTTATATTTGAATTTGAACTTTTCTCTACATATCTATATATAATTTCAATAATGGAGATTTAACTGTGTATGTCCTCTCTTCCTTAGGGAAGAATTCCAGTAGTATAAATATAAATTTTTTAAATATAAATGTAAGTAGTATAAATATATATTTTTTCAGATAAATTTAAATATAATAAAATAAATATGGAATAAAAATATAACACGGAAAAGAGATCTAAATGACATGTAAGAGAGCATTTAAAAGAATGATGAGCTGATAAAAGAAAGAAAAAAATGGAAAGCCAGTTACAAAAAAGGATGAAATGCCTTAGAGGAAAACACAGAGGCTTGACTTACATATGAAACAAACTAGTTACTAAATGAAATACATTAAAACTAGGAATACTTTAGCACATATGAAAATAAGGAAGAATACTTATTGAACCATGCTGTATGAACAGGATAGAAAAAGGTAAATGAATATCAAGAAACAAAAAACAAAAGAGAATAAGGTATAAAATAGAGAAAAATTATTATAATAATATTTTAACTAGTGCTACTTATTAGTTGGTGCCTATATTTGAAAAATATAAGTAAATATTCTTAGTAAATATAGTTGTGCTATATTTTTTATATTATTTACAAAATTTTTTATATTAAATTTTTTAATTAAATACAAAAAATTACAGTAGGGTACAGGTAGGAGCAAAAACCATTGATACAGTAATTTCCTAATTTAGATGAGACTATCTCATTTCTCCTAAGCAGGTGCTGAATAAGTCCTAGAACCCAGAGAAAATGAGTCATCTCTCCTCAAATATAATTTCCAACACTGACAAATAATAAGACAGGTTATACATCCCTTTAGCTCGAAACTGATACATATGTAAAGAAGTGAACTTAACTCATCCCTGAATTCTGATTTATACTAAACTGACCCAAAACCTGTATTCTAACTTGACACAAGTGCACTGTCACTTCCAATGTTCATTTAGGTGAATCTGTTTTGGCTGGAAAGCAATTCAGAATCCATCCAGTCTTCCCTACCCCACTGACAAGCTGTTAGGAACACTTTATAGGAGCAAGGATTATTTTTTATAAATATGAGGTGTTAACCTGGTTTTCTGAAATACTTAGGTACTCTGCCTTTCAACCTGGAATTAAAAGGTTATAAAAAATAGAAAATAAGGAAAGGTCGCATTCATCACGAAAGTAAAAAATTACTCAAGGGAAAACACTCATATGAGCAAAAATTTTTTATCAATCTTTCTCTTTCTTGGTAAATTGTCAAGCACAAATATGTAATCGCTAAGCACTGTTTTATTAAATTTATCCAGAAGACACTATAAAATTTGGGGGAAATTACAAAGGATACAGCTTTTTCACGTAATAAGAAACTAATATAGCACTCCATTAGGAAGAATTCATTGTTGTTCTTTGTTAATCCATTCAACAAGTACTAGTAACTGCTGGAAAAGATATTAAAAGATGGAGATGCAGGCTGGGTTTAAACCTGGGTCTGGGAGGAAGAGAGAAAACAACAACAAGAATATTGATAAGAAATGTTTGAGGAAGCAGAAGAGAGCCAATGCTTAGTAAGTAGTGGTATGAGAAGGTTGATAGAAGAGGCTTTCTGGAGTAGTAGCTACTTGAAGTCATATTTGAAAGACAAGTGGAACTTGACAAAATTGAGCAGAGAGGGAAGTAACAATCAAGGCAAAGAGAATGTAAAACATGACATGTTCAGGAACTTTAAGAGATTCAAATGACTGAGTCCAAGCTTGGTTCAGCAAAAGGTATGGAATGAGGGCAGGAGTGATAGGGAAGAGTGATGGGCCAGGCCAAGGGTCTTAAATACGATTCTGAAACATTTAGGTTATATTCTCAAAATAATGGAGAGATAATAGAAAATGAGAAGTCAGACAGTAAAAAGATCATGTAAATGTATATAAACACGATTAAATAATTTCCCTAACACTGAGTGGATGATAGCTTAGAGGGAGAACAGAAATCACAAAGAGAAAGTCTAGTTAAGAGTTAAGAAATGAGATGGACTCAGACTAATTCAGTGGTGGTAAAAGGGATAAAGGGGAAAGAAGCGGAGGCCAAGTAGAAGCAACTAGCTCAACAGAAATTCTGAAGGATGGACAGTAAGACTTCATGCACTGCTGGATATAGAAAGTGAATGAGAGGAAGAATATGGGATGATAGGGAGTTTCTCAGGTAGAGGATGATGGGAAATTGTGGCATAGAAAGTAAGCATAGGAGAAATAACAGTTTAAAGGGACATTGACGGGTTCATTTTTATTGGTTCAATTAGAGGTGTTTGGGGGAGGCTCAAGTATAAATATACACTAGGCAATTGAATGGCATGGGTTTAAAGCTCTTGAAAGAGAAATCTCCATAGCAATTAAAGATCAATGTATAACTCCCAAAGGAGAGTGTACAGCAAAAGGAAGGAAATAAACAGTAGTTACAACTCTGGAAAGGTACATTTAAAGAACAAATAGAGGAACCCGAGTAGTAACTAGAAAAAGGAATCCAAGAACAATGGTATCGCAAAAGCCAAAGAAGGGAGAAGTTTCCAAAGAGAATAAAGAAGTATACAGTCATCAAATAAGGTGAGAAATTTATCCACTTTATCTTTGAGGAGAATGAAACATGGAGAATGAGGAATCAGTGCTCCTTTTGGTTTTTAATAGAAGTGAGCCTATTGCTATGCAAAAAGAGAAAGGCAAGTAGAGAAGGAAATATCAAAGATTCAGGAGAGAACATGTAATTTATTGACAATGATGGGGTACAGGAAATGCCACCCCCAAACAGGGCACCTGGGCATTTAAGAAAACAGCAAAAGCAGGAAGGTCTTTCTGACCTTCTCCCACCAAGCAGACAGTAAAGCCTAGGGAGGTCGCTGTCTGACCTTCTCTCTCCCTTCTCCACTGAAGACTCTCATGTGGCGAGTGTCCTGCCCTATACCAAAGGGAAGGAACATCACACAGAGACTCCAAGAAGTACTGAATAAACAAGTCTTGCTAAGTTCCCCTAGTTTATTAGTAGATCATACCCTTTCATCTTCTAGTCATACTTCTGCAATACTGTCCATAAAAACATATAGTTTTCCATAGGTCTTTGGGTCATTTTCTGAAGGCTCCTGTGTCACATACAACTTAATTCATATGCTTTTCTCTTGCTGTCTTTTATTTTATAGGAGATCTCAGCTGTGAATCTTGCAATAGGTAAGAAATCTTTTCTCCCCTACAACTGTCCTTTAAAAGGCTCCAGATATGTTTTCTAGTTTACCCCTCTATTCCAACATGAGAATGTGAAAGTGGGGGATGAATTGAGAAATAAGTAGAATCAAAGAGAAATCTAATCCATGGCTAGAAGAGAGGATACTTCTCCGGAGAATGGAAAGAGAATGCAGATTTGAGGTAAATGGAAATAACTGGAATAACTAGAACAAAAGTTGAGACAGTTTTACTTACTGCTCTCTATTTCCTTTGTAATGAAGGAGGACCAGTTATCTGTTAAGGGACAAGAAGCAGGTATTAAGGCAGATAGTTGAAAAGAAAAATTGGAGGCTTAAAAAGAATAGCTGGAGAGTATTTAAGGACTTGGCACTATACCAGAGGTCATCAGTTTCCATTGGTAACTAGTCAGTATGGCTGTGTGAAATTCTTACTAGTACTAGTCTGAAGAGAGCAAGTTCAGAGGAAAAAGACATTCAGATGAATGTGGGGCAGATACCAGCAGGTGAGAAAGAAAAACAAGGAATGGCAAGTTGAAGGTCCTGACAATTTCAAGATCTCCACACATTCTAAATTAACAAGGACTACTAAAATATTTGCTAAAATGTTATTATACTGTATTCATAAACAAGGCTTATCTCTTTAACCCTTTTTCTAAGGAACCAAGAATTTTATCACAATATTTATAAGAAACTGAAAATACCCTATTACCAGATTTCAAATTTTTATTTTTTGCATTTTTTGACTGATAACTTATGAATATGCTGCAGAGACTAAATGAGGTGGGCTGAGTATACACATCACACTTTAAATCACCTGACATGTGCATTTTTAAAAGAACAAAATCCTAAAATCATTGTGAAATCAAATTACTCTAAGAAAGTTTAATAGTTTGAAAATCTTTCTCTTAGAAATAAATATATATACAATCTTTGGCCAGCTCAAGAAAGTGCATGGCAACTCATGTATATCTGGTTGTACAGGTATAATAGACCTTGACTAATACGTACACTGTTTCCATGAGAAAATACCTGGAATTTTTCAAATATGCAGTGGCGAGAACACACTTAACACTGCTTGTTAGAAATGTATATTCCCTGGCTTCAAGTCTCCGATAGTAACAGAAGTTTCAGTGTTATAAAGACAGGACTTGAACATGATAGCTAGTCAGAAGAGTAAGAACAATGGATGGTACTTGTGAAAGAAAACGATGAGAAGCTCCAGAGTTTCCGTATGCAGTCAAGGTACATATGCAACAGGACTATTTCTTATCCTTTTCCTACCCAGTGTTCACCACTGCTCCACTGCCCTCTTGAAACCCGTGTTCCTATGGCTCCTATGACCGTATTCCCTGGTCTCTCTTCTTTTATATTATTATAATCTGACTCCTTTTCATTTTCCCAAAGCCAAATACAGTCATTTCTCAGCATCTGTCTTTGATTTTACCTGCCATTCTCCTTCCTTCCGTCTCTTTTTTCTACTCCCTCAAAATCTCCATATATAATCTCTAAATCTGAGCTCCAGTTCCACCTTAACTACCATTTGATCATTTCATCTACATGTCCTACCATTCCTTTCAAATATGCATAAAATTGAACTCAGTATCTTCCCCATACTATACTATAAACCCTCTATGTCCCTTCTCGTTGTTGGAAAATCATCTCCCCAGTCATCAGGGTCCATACCATCAATTTCTTCATTTTATCCCTCCTCCAGTCCTTTGTTTAATAATAGTATCTCAGCATTTTTCCAACACAGAGCTAATAGCCAAATACATTGAGACCTTATTTTATACCATCTCTATGCTAAAGTATTTAATATGCATTCTCTCAATTAGTCATCATAAAAACTAGTGTTCATCTTTCACTGATGAGAAAAACTAAGAGATGAAGAAAATTTAGAAAAGGTAAGCAACACAGCCCCGCTAGCTTTTTCCTTTCAAAGACCTTTTAATCCAACCAACCTCACACATTTCCATGCATGTTGACTGTCCTTTTCCACATTCTGCCTTTGCTCTGTATATAACCTCTACCTGGAATTAATCACCCACTTCCATCGTGAATGGATAAATCACACTAATATTCTAGTATCACCTTTCACAACTTCCCAAACTAAAAATATTCTCGTCTCTCCACTAAACTTCAAAAGTCCTTTAATTGTGCTGTGCGCTTATTTCCTTATACTTTCATAATTAGATGAATATATATTTATTCTCATTTATCAATGCATTTCCAAAGTTTTTATGACAGTGCTTTGAATATAGCAGACACATAAATATTTATTGAATAGAAAAGTAAATTGAAATGAAATGCAATTGCACTACCATTTTTTTAAAAAAAATAGGTATCTTTATTTAATGCTTTAATGCATATCTTCTCTCCATAATCCACATCGGAAAAAAAAAAAAAATGAACTGCTGGACCCATGCATCCGTAAATAGCATCCACTTTTCAACAAGTAGCAGATTATCAAAATTCAGACTTAATACTTTAAAGAAATGATTAAACCTCTAGAGTGCATGCCTTAAAATTCCAAATATTTTTTGTGTATTAATTGTCATAGAAAAAAAAGTCTTATAATCCTTCTCTGTCCCTACAATAACTCATTACAGAGTTGACTAGCAGTACAAGGTTTCTAAATGTTTGGTGTCTACAAATTCAATAAAATTTGAAGCAGTCACTAAAATATCTCTTAAAATTGAAGCAAATGTTTTATTGAATAATTGAAAAAAATCTTTTATATCCTTTACTTCACTTTATTGTACAGAAACAGCCCAAATTCTAAAAGCAAACATATAGAATACGCAGATTTTCATTAAGAATGAGAGAAAAAACTTGCCATTCAATTAATATTGTTCCTTTTGAGGTTGGATTTGTCTGTAATGTGGCTTCCAAAAGAGTAGTGCAGTGCATAGTGGTAAACTCTTTATTTTCAAAACGAAAAAAATATGGTAATCCATTTCATTTTGTGTGCATGTGCAAAACAACAAGTTCAGAAAAACACAAATTACACTTTGTGTAATCTACTGTAAAAGTATAACAGTTGAGTACAAAGTGTCAAGTGTGCATAGTTATCTATTTAATTGTTTTAAATCCTAAGCTAAAGAGAGAATTTGCCTGGTTAGAACAATGCAGCCAAAATGATAGCTAAGAATTGTTATAATAGGTCCTATCCAAGATTAAACTGTCTTTCCTTCCTATATTTGATGTGGATAAGTCCTCTGGAAAAAAGAATAATGTGTGTAACCAGATTTGTAAGGAAAGAATATCCAAACAGACCTTTTTTTTCATGCCCTTCCCAATTTATTCCACTAGCAATTGTCGCAGAGACAAAGAGGGAATGGGAACTATACCACAGAGAAAATGGAAAGGAAGAGGGCTTGTTGTGGGGTGGGGGGAGGGGGGAGGGATAGCATTAGGAGATATACCTAATGCTAAATGACCAGTTAATGGGTGCAGCATACCAACATGGCACATGTATATATATGTAACAAACCTGCACGTTGTGCACATGTACCCTAAAACTTAAAGTATAATAATAAAAAATAAATAAATAAATAAAGAGGGCTTGTTACAGTAAGGGATTCATAGGAGGGGTAGTGGGAAAGTGAGATGTCTGTACCACTCAGAGCCCTATCCTAAGGCGGTTCTCTGCTTTTTGCCACTATTTTTAAAAAATCGTTTATTTTTAACCTAAGCAAATAAGAGACATAGTTATGCCCTGTGGAGCTGGGGAAAAATTTAAATATCAAAAGATCTAACAAACTGACCACTTCAACTGTGTTGATGCATAAATAGCTTATCATAAATCTGAAGTAATAAGTTCATATATTTCAAAAGTCTAGTGTTCCACTTGCTATAAATACTCTACCAATGCCAAACTGTTCCTATTTTTGTTATATAATAAACCACCCACAGTGTTCCTGTAGTTGGGTAAAAATAACATAAGTAAGCCAAAGATTCAGATAACCTAGACATGAAATTTCACTAAATATGCGTTTCTTATAACGTGGATAAGTATACAAGTAATTTTTTTGGTATAAAGGGAGTGCTTGTTATCTACATTAAATCGTAGGATTGTTTGTGAGATGGGTGTCATGCCAGGAATGTTAGTTAGTTCCTGAAATTATTCTCAATTTAAACCATTTTCAATAACACTGCTGCTCTGTTTTTAGAAAGCTGTTTCAACTTGTGAAACGCTTTAGTATTCCATTTTTGACTAGAGTAATCCTGTAAGAAATGCAGAAAAGGATGTGCTCATGCTAATCAGTGGAAAGGTAAAGTACTTGAGAGTAGGAAAAAAGACTATCACTAAACTCTGATTCCTAAGCTGTTCATGTTTCTCTGCCTTCATTTTCTGTTTTTTTTTTCTGCTCGTGTTTGTGTGCGTGCATCTGTGTGAGTGTGTAGTTAATCCACATTACAAATTTCATATTCATAGATCTCAAAGGCCATGAGATCTACTTTTGTTCATAAGATCTTCTTTTCATGAGATTTAAATTTACTTTCATGAGATCTTCTTTTCCACTATCTTGGATTGATTTTTGTTTTATCCAAGTTTTTTTTTCCCATCTTTTCTTTATTTTCTTTCTCAGCTGCAGCAGTTTGCTTCCAGCTTCCAAGACAACAAATAAAAATTATACTTTGGGGTTGATAGTAACATAGTTCCATGGATTAGCTGGGGGGAGGGTTCTCATACATGAGATTTGTTCCCTGAAGCCTTGAGGGCTTTGTTTTTTATCCTTCCACATCACAGTAAGTTACAACTTCTAGCATAGTCCTGGGTAGCCTGATGCCAGCCGAGGTGTCCCACATGGCCACACAATCTGCTGCTGGTGTTTCTATGAACCAAATGAGCTAAAATTCTAATTGCTCATTACAAAATCTTCATTCATTTTATTGAAGATCTTTCCCTTTATTGTTTATCTGTGATTTTTCTCAGTCATTGAAAATTGTTCGCAAAATTTACTTTAGCCTAATTCAAGCATGTATTTAATTATTATTTAATTAACCATGACATTACTTAATGTCATGGTAAAAATTTCCTCATTTTCTTTATTTCTATGAATTATTAGCTGATCATTCATAATATTTCCAATACTATAAAATCCTTAAATGCTTATTACATTTGGATTCTAACCTAAATGGCGAATCCACTTCCCCATATAGATCAGTATCTCCAGTCCAGCCCGTTGAACTGTTTTACCAATGTCAGTTTTGTCACGCTCTTTAAATATGTTTTCTTTCTACTAAACTGCAATCACCTCTCTAATCATCTTCAGCTCCTGAAAATCACCCAAGTCTGGGCTTCAGGTCCCTCTTCTGGCCAATTCAAGTCCTCAAAGTCTCATAATTTTTTCTTTTAAGTATCTAAAATATGTACAGCCTGTCCTACAAAGTGTTACACATACAGACATACTGTTTTATATCAGTGTTATTTCTCCAATAATATTTAATTTCCTTGAATGGATGGGCCATAGCTTATCGTGTTCTGAAACTATCTAGCACAGTTCTGAGCATACAGTGGCTACTTAAGAAACAACAGGTAATATCTATTGAGCACCTATATGTCAGGAACTGTTCTAAACATGTTATGTGAACATACTCTTTAATTCTCACAAAAATCTATTGAGGTAGATACCGTTATTAGTCCTACTTTACAGATGAGGAAACTGAGGCATAGAGTGGTTAAGTTACTTACTGAAGGACATAAAATTAGTAAGTGGCAGAGCAGTTTGCCCTGAGAAGCCAATAACGTATAACTCCATTAATAAATGCTAACTGGTGCCATGATCTGATTCATGGTTTGGTTTTCATTGTTAAACCACCAGATAGTAGCCCTCAGCTCTCCTCTCATCAGAACTTGGAGATACCTCTTGTTTTCTAGTTTATAGACTGTCATAGCCCTAGGTTCAAAGTCTGTTTCATTGATAGAAAGAAAATAACATTTGCAGAAGTCTTTCTTTACACGGCAAGAAAAAAGGCTGTTACAGTTAGAAAATAAAGATTTAAAAACAATAATACCTAAGTAGTTTCTTCCTTAAGACATCTCAGTGGAAATACATGCATATTAATAATTACTTAAATGCTATAATTTTTCCTCACATTAAATTTTTAAGTTTTCATCAGTATTTTCAAATTAAACAAGTACTATTTATTTTACTTACAACCAGAAGTTGTACTACTTCATTAACATAACAAGGCATCCTCAGTGTTACGCATTAGGTCCACAGCAATTGATTCTGATATTATTTATAACATGCAAACAGACTTGACATACAATAGCAGGTTAGGTGTAGAGACAGCCCTGATATGTTTATAAACATAAAATATTCTAAAAGCAACATTAAGTCCTTCAATATGCATAGAAAATATGACTATTTCAGCTGGCCTTCATTGTTTTTATGATGCAGGTTCAGATATACAAACAAATATGAATATAAAACCAGGACCCAAATTGACTCACGTGGCACTTCTTTTAAATACAGCCCATAGTGTAATTTGCTGACAGCTCTTCTAAGACAAGAGTTTATTTAACAATCAAAAAGCTGTCAAAGCAAATATATTAACTTGCAAATTAGAAAGACAATAACTCTCTTTCTGAGAACCATCAGAAAAGAATATTGCCAGGTTAGTCCATCTTCAACTTTTTTGTTTTTTTAACATTAAGTAAATGATTCTAGAGAAACAGGAATGAAGACTTCAAATATGAGATGGTAAACATCTTTCTAGCTCAGAAAATATATTGCAATTTAATTGCTTTCAACCTTTTTGTCCTCATAGAACATGGTTCTCTCTGACCTCTTTGCCTGAGCAGCATATACATTGCCCTTACGTTCCCCTCTGTTGGTCTGAGCACAGTGAACATTCTAAACAGAAGATTGTTTCTTAGATAGGAATTAGAGCCAGCTCCCTTTCCTAACCTGCTCAATATAAATGAAAACCTAAACTATGTTTTTTATCAAACTGTTTTTCCCCATTAATGCAGTAAAAATAACAGTGAGAATTGTGTTTAAAAATAATGTTTATCAAATGGCAAAAAAGTTACAATTTTTAGCGCTATCCAATAACCCCTTTCAAAAACTGTGAACCATTAGTGCAAAGTTTATATAAATGTCCAAGTAATACAGAAAAAGAAATCATTTTTAATTTCTTGGTCATGCTTTCAACTATTTTTTAATTTGAACTGTTCAATGTTTCAAATTATGAAACATTTGCTAATGTTTAAAAAACAATATTATATAATTATGATCTTTTATGTATTATATGTTGAAAAGCAGGTCAAAATCTAGGCAATTAAATTTTTAAAAATATTAAAATATTAGGGAGAAAAAGCACTTTGTAAAACTAAATCCAATAGAAGCTTTCATATCATACTCTTGGTAGATTAAAAACATGCTTTAAGACATGATTAATGTATGTACAGTTATTGGAGAAGGCTTTTTTAAACATTTTCTAGTTAAATATTTAATATTATATAATTTGCTAATACTAACAAAAGAAAAAAATCCCAGTGTTAGCTATATTTTCTCTTATGGGGTAGCAAATGTCAAGACGGTTACTGGAATTTAAATTATTAACATAAAATGTGAAATAAACACTTTAAAACACAATAGTTGATCTCATAAAAAGCCTCATTTGTGTTGATGTTTTTATCTTTCATATTTCAAATAATTATTCCATAATTAGAAGCAAAGACTTGAAAACTGAATCATATGCAATCATCTTAGATACAGGTAAGAAACATTTAACAAGCCCCAGTGAAAAAAGAACAGTATCTTAGCTTGAGGTCCCTGCTGTAAGATGGCATGCCCATGTAACTCATCATCTTTACGAAATATGAAAGAATCATGAAGCAGCCAGTAACATGAATTAAACATCAACATTCCAAATGAATTGTTGCAGTCTCCTAATTTTTTTTTCATTATTAGTCATTCTGTCACTGTTCCTAGTGCTCCATTTAGAGCACATCCCAATGTGGATTTCAACAAGCAGTTTTAAAATGGACCACCCTGTATTGTAATGCTAAAGTCTAAAGATTTCTGAGGCTAGATCTGTGAATCATATGTGATTCAGCAGCCTCCCACAGGCCTGACAACCCTTATATTCTCTCTCAAAATGTTCCTTCTGTAGAAGAGAGGCTGAATGGACTCCTTTATCACTATTTGGGAAATACAAAAGGACTTGAGCACATGCAATCCATTAGAATTCACACTACCTGTTTTAGGTCACCTGCAGTAATGGAGGAAAAAAGGCCCTTCAGTGCATCTCCTGCTGTCTGCAGAACTGTCTTTTCAACTACCCTACATGTATTTTCCCAAAGCTCTGGTTTATCCTCTCATGTCTCTTGATCATATCAGGGAAATAGTGGCCTCATAGGCATTTATATCACCTTTGGACATCTTGTAAGTGAACCTTGAACTGAGATTATTTCTCCAATTAATGCAAGCAATAAATAATATTTTCAAATACTTCCAGAAACTGCAGAAGAAAACATCATGGTCTTTTAGTCCAGTTCTTAATAAATGGAAGCCTCCTTTATACATTACACATGAAAAATTATCATGGTAATTCTCTCGAATACTTCCTGCAATGGGCATTCATTACCCTACTAAAAACCTTTTTATTTAGGCGCAAAACTGTCAGAAAGTTCTGCTAGCTGCAAAAGAAATTATGGTATAATTGTCATATGAATTGTCAGGCAACCCCCTAAAATAAGACCTACTCTTTACATATACCTCTATATTGCTTAATTTTTCAATGATTATTATCACTTTGAAATGTCTAAGTTATAAAAGTTTCAGAAAAGAAATTAAGTGTCCTCAGGCATCCAATTTCTAATGCCTACCAAAAGAACACATAAAATAGTCTCTTTTATAATTTATGCAGCTGACTTAGTTATATGTGGACATCTGACTACCATAGTTTTATTTGTTTGTTTGTTTGTTTGTTTTTTGAGACGGAGTCTCACTCTGTTGCCCAGCTGGAGTGCAGTGGTGCCATCTCTGCTCACTGCAAGCTCCGCCTCCCGGGTTCATGCTATTCTCCTGCCTCAGCCTCCCCAGTAGCTGGGACTACAGGCACCTGCCACCACTTCTGGCTAATTTTTTGTAGTTTTTAGTAGAAATGGGGTTTCACTGTGTTAACCAGGATGGTCTCGATCTCCTGACCTCGTGATCCACCCGCCTCGGCCTCCCAAAGTGCTGGGATTACAGGCGTGAGCCACCACGCCCCACCTGTTTGTCTTTATCCTTAGATTTAACCAGAATGAAAGGAGTGGACAAAAGTACATGTATGTAAAGCGCAAGGTGAGACTTTTTATCTTGACCCTGTTAAAAGAAAAGCAAATCAGCAACTAAGGGCAAACTAAGTAGTAATGATTAATAAACATCCTACCTATGTTTTGGATAAATACTTTCTGACCAGGTGGTGGTCAGGCAGCCCTAGACATACTAAACTCTAGGACCTAGGCTTGGAGTTAATGGATGGACTGGGTCTGATTCTCCAGCCAGGTTCTTCAGACTATAGATTTAAGGAGGATCAATAGCCAGTGTCTAAGGACAAAGCTGAAGCCAAGAACCAAACGAGTAGCCCAAAGGAATAATGATTCAAAAAGGTTGGGTGAAGGCAGGGCCCAGGGGCTCACGCCTGTAATCCCAGCACTCTGGGAGGCCGAGGTGGACAGACTGCTTGAGGCCAGGAGTTCAAGACCAGCCTGGCCAATATGACAAAACCCTGTCTATACAAAGAAAAAAAGAAAATAGCTGGGCATGGTGGCTCATGCCAGCTACTCAGGAGGCTGGAACACAAGATCGCTTGAACCCAGGAGGCAGAGGCTGCAGTGAGCAGAGATCACGTCATTGCACTCCAGCCTGGGTGATAGAGACCTGTGTCAAAAAGAAAAAAAAGTTTGGCAGAAAGATTGCAGGGCTCTGGCTAGGGCACTGCAACTGGAGACAACATAGCAAATGTCAAAGATAGAGCAAATCAATTCAGAACTGTGGATCTAGCTCAAGAAGTTCATAACATGATTAAGGACCTATTTATAGAGTCCCTGCATTGTTGTCCACCTGTGGATATAAAGGTAAAAGCCCTGACTGGTTAAGAGAAATGGTCAAAAAGTTTTGTTTAAAGATCTCCACTCTGTATATAGTTTCTTGCTCTGGGGTACCAAACTGCACCATGCTAAATGCCGCTAAAATGAGAAATTAATTTGGTTTTTCTTATTTCTGTAATAAAACTGCTATCTAAGAAGTGCATAATATACTTCTTTTATGTTAATGCCAGGGCTCGAATTAGAATCATATTCTTGACGCTCCCAATCAGATTCTTCCTGCTAGAGTTTTCAAAAAGCACATGGAAATCACCTTGGATAAATTCAAGCACAGTGTATATACTTTCCATCTAAAGAAAACATCTCTGTCAGGACTGTGGGAAAAGGTTTCTAATTGCCATCCAAGCTGGTCTTGTTCCCTGTGTTCAGTTTTCTGATGGGACAGAAGGGAAAGTTTATGGAATGAATGGGCAGACAATAGGATTAATGCAAGAGACTCTGTTGTGTTCATTACAATGTCTTTCCTCTTCAGTAGAGACATTCAGGGAGGGCATCAAGCGAGGAAACCCAGGGGAAATAACACATTCCTGATTGACCAATTCTCCCTCAATTTATAACACAGCCACCTGGCACTACATAAGACTAAAAAAGAGAAAATAAAACAAGGAATTGAAAGAGATTCAGATAACCCAAAGGAAAATAGATTGAGAGAAGGCATAAGGGACAAGGACATCTGGAAGTTGGGAGAAGTGGGGAAGACAGTAGAAAAAGGAGACTAGAAAGGAACGCACATTTTAGAAAAAGGATGTGGGGTTTCCCTTAAAAAAAGAAAATTTACTTTTGTACATTAAAAAAAATTGGTCTTCCACCAAAAACTGTAAACAATGCACTATCTAATGCACTACTGTTCAAATATTCATTGCAACTTTTAAGGTATACAATTTTCAGTCCTCTAGACTAAAATGACATAACCTTTAACACATACATGATGAAACATATGATTACTTTGGTTTATTTTGCATGGAATTGTGAAGACAATTCTCTTATAAGACTATTTTTATTCAGAAGAAAGTATTTTTGTTTACATTCAATTTATTCTCAGGAAAATAATGTTCACTGATTTTCATTGCTCAAGAATACATCCTTTCATTGTGAGCAAGGGATTCAAATAACACTGATTTTTGTGGTGTAGACCAATGACAGATCAATGAATAAATGGTGTTTTGTTTATAGCAGTCATTGGGTTAGCTACATACAGAGAAATGAGGTTCATAATTGTGCATCTCTACATTTTTAGCTACACTTTTATTTGAGCTTTTCCATGAAAGACACAATATTAATTATTTCATTTCTCTAAATACTGAAGAGCTATATGTTACTTCTAAATATTAGGTAGTCATTTTTCACATTGTCCTGAAGTCTTATAGGTGGCTAATTGGAGAGGTCTGAAGACAGCCTGAACTTATATTGCACAATTTGCATGACCCTCCTAGTTATTTTCTCCTGAACACAGATGACAGACAAGAATATTGGGTACTCAAGCTACTACTGGGAGGAGGTCTTCGTTGTTCTCTATCATTCTGACAGGGGGCTTCTTTACTCCCTACTCTCTTAGCCAGTGAATGGGGAAACGTTAGCACTGAGAGCCTCAAAAGGGAAAAGGAACCAAATGGCAAATAATACCAAAGCCAACTCTCCTCCTAGACCACTCGTTGCTACAGCACAGATATATAGGCCCATATATTCACTTTCACTTTGGGGAACAGAATGAAATTTTGATCTTGAACTTGTGTCGTCTGTAGTATTTGACACCGTCATTGAAAAGCAGCTCCTTTTATCCTAATATAATGTCAACTTTTGTTCTAGATTTGGGGAGTGTATATGCAGGTTTGTTATATGGGTATATAGTGTAATGCTGAAGTCTAGGGTACAAATGATTCCATCACCCAGGTAGTGAACATAATACCCAATAGGTGGTTTTGCAGTCCTTGACCCCCTCTCTATCCCAACTCTAGTAATCTTTGTCTATTATTTCAATCTTTATAACCATGTGCACCCAATGTTCACCTCCCACTTATATCAATGAGAGGATGTGGTATTTGCACTTCTGTTCCTGCATTAATTCTCTTAGGATACTGACCTCCAGTTGCATCCATGTTGCTGCAAAAGACAATTATGTGTTCTTTTATATGGCTGTGAAGTATTTCATGGCAGGTGTGTATCACATTTCTCTATCCAATCCACTGTTGATGGGCACCTAGGTTGATTCTATGTCTTTGCTATTGTGAATAGCACTGCAATGAACATACGAGTGTATTTGTCTCTTTGGCAGAATGATTTAGTTTCCTTTGGGTATGTATATCCAGTAATGGGATGGCTGGGTTGAATGGTAGTTCTGTTTTAAGTTCTTTGAGAAATCTCTAAACTGCTTTCCACAGGGGCAATTATGGAACTAATTACCATTCCCACCAATAATGTATAAGCGGCCCCTTTCCTCCACAGCCCTGCCAGCATCCACTGGTTTTGAACTTTTTTGTTTGTTTCTTTGTTTGTTTGACGGGGTCTTGCTCTGTCACCGAGGCTGGAGTGCAGTGGCATGAAAAGGGCTTACTGCAGCCTCGACCTTCTGGGCTCAAACAATTCTCCTGCCTCAGCCTCCCAAGTAGCTGGGACTACAGATATGCACCACCATGCCAGGCTATTTGTTTTTTAATTTTTTGTAGTGACAGGGCCTCACCATGTTGCCCAGGCTGGTCTCAAACTCCTGGGCTCAAGCAGTCTTTCCACCTCAGCCTCCCAAAGGGGTAGGATTACAGGCATAAGCCACCATGTCTGGCTGATTTTTGACTTTTTAAATATCCATTCTGACTGCTGTGAGATGGTATCTCATTGTGGTTTTGATTTGCATTTCTCTGATGATTAGTGATGTGGAGCTTTTTTTTTTTTGTATGCTTGGTGGCTAGAAGAGCTGTTCCTAACAGTGTCTGCTCTTTTCTCTCCCTACCAGGCTTTCTCTCCATGCCTTTGTATCTTTTCTCATTCCTTTAAGCACCAGGTCAAATGTCACCACCTCACAGAGGAATTCTTGACCATACTACATAAATTCATCACTTTTCCCTGCTTTCTGTCCTTCACATCAGGTTCCCATTGTTTCTCTAGACACTCACAACCATGCAATTATTATATTTGTCTATTTACTTTTCAGCCTCTTTTCTCCAGAATGTAAACAGCCCAAGAGAAGATGTTTTTCGCCAGAAGTCAAAAGCACTTATCTTTGCACTGAGATAAAATAGTTGCCCAGATAAGTATTAAATGAATAAAAAAATAGATGACTCTTTGAGGGAAGCAAGCAGAGTAGTCAAACTGGTATATTAGCAAGGTGTGATGAACAAGGTTTCTATTGGAAAAGCTTGGACTTTTTAATACAATAATTTCTCTTTTTTTCTTAACTAGTAGAATGGAGAGGATATGGGTAAAAATAATCTTAGCTGACACAGAGACCATAAAGTTTCTTTTAAAATTATGTGCAAAAAAAATTTCTATTTGCAATACCTGAATTTGTATATAAAATCTCCACAAAACTGTTTCATATGGAGTGAGAAAAAAAAATAAAAGGATCACTGTTTCCTTATAAAATTTCAAAATTCAAGAAGGGTGAAGCCATCGCATTAGCAACCTCAATGTAATCAAGAGTAATGATTTCTGGGCTCTGTCCCCCGACACCAGCTTTGATCCAGCAACGTTCTTAAAAGAGGCACTGCCACCACTGCCAGTTTGCTCAGCTACCTACATCTTCAACTGCCAGCATCTGCTTTGGTTATGGGAATGCTCCTGGTAGCAAGCAGAAACTTCAACCCAAAGGATTGTAGAAGTATTTCCCTATGAAATTCAAGTATTGGCACTAGAATAAATGTTTAGATTCTTCAGAGAAAAGCAGCCAAACAAATTGTGTGGAAATATACAGAGGGTACTATTTAACATTATATGGCTTTGCCAATTGCTAAAATTACTTTTAAAAGCTCATTAAGTTCTGTGAAGCAGGAAAGTAAGGACACCATAGCTGATCTCTCATTCAAAATCATAAGTAGATTCCTAAATGGAAAGGAAAATAGAGTATCTGCATTTTTAGACTTTAAACAAATCCATGTACTATTTTATTTTACTTTAGATTTTTGAGACTATTGGTTCCAAGAAATGTATTATTTCATATCTTTTATGTGTGTTTTAATCTAACCTCAATTTCCCAGAGTTGCTAAGAGACCAGAATTCTATTATTGAACAAAAAATAAAAGTAAAAATTAAAATAAATTAAAGCCATAGGAACTTGTTATTTGTAATAGCTACAGCCTATCATATTCCTCCTTTTTCAGAAATTTCCAGATACATCACAGTCATAGTTATTTACATTTCAACTATTCCATAAGGAGCCTCCATAAACTAATCCTCCTATACTTCCAATGTTTTCTTCTATCAATATTTTTTCTTTTGCTATACATAACAATGACTCTTGTATCATTCTCATTCCAGAATAACCTAAGTTCATTTTAGATCATTCTGTATAAAATGAAGAAGTTTGAAATATTTTAAGTAGAGAATGTTACTAATCACATACTTTCCATTTTCCCAATTTGCAGACACTTTATTTTCTATTTTTTTCTGCTGGGAAGGTCTCTTCCTTGAAATCTTTCTAGAAAATTTCCAGTCATCTTTTAAGGTTAAATTTAATAGTTTCTTCTCTGTAAATCCCTTTAGGATGCTATAAAATTTACATACAATTATCAAAAAGAGTTTTGCATTTCATAGTGATTATTTATTTGTCAAACTCTCCATTAAACTTTAAGCTTCATGCAGACAGTGATGGTGACTAATGCTTAATGCATAGTAGGAATTCATTAAGTGTTTAATGAATTAATGTTAATTCTATTACATTAATAACTATCTTTGCCACCTCTTTCTCCTTTCATTTTACGCTGCCACTGCTTGTAGGGACTTTTTCATCTAGTATATGGACTACTGCAGTTTCCAGCTAACTGGTCAGTCTGATTCTGGCTTCCTCTGCCTCCAGTACTTCAACAGCTCTTTTTTCAGAGTAAATATTAATGGATGATAGTTTGCAGTAGCATCAACATTACTTTTCTGAATGTAAAATTAATGTATATATTCATTACATCACAAGAAATAGTAAAAAGTTATTCTACTACTAAAATAGGCCAAGAAAAAAGACAGAAAATAAGCTGATTTCACCTATGACCATAAGCAAAATCCTATATAAAATACTGATAAGTCAAATCAGACAGACATTTTCAAAAACAGTATATCATGACCAAGGAATAGTTGTTTTAGGAAGATATAGATATTTCACCTTAGAATAGCCCAGTTCCTCCATAAATTAAGTGTGATCATCAACAATTTAAATAACTTCTCTGAGTCTGCTTTTGTAGGTTTGAGAAACTCAAATCAATTAAAACAAAAAGAAAACCATTCAGAGCAATGCCTGGAAGATACTAAATAAACAACTATGATTAATATTTTATTATTTTCAACTTGTAATGTAATCCTGTAAATTAACAGTTGATGGCAAAAATGGCCTAATCATTTCAATAAATGTCCTCCAAAATCTTTTTATTAATATTCCATTTTTATTCTTGCTAAAAAATTAGGGTGTTAGAAAGTTCTTTAACTTACACATCATCTACCATAGAGATATGTGAAAAAAATACTTAATGTTAAAATCTTTAAAATATTCCACTTAAAGACAAAAGGAAGAATGTTCACTCTCATTAGTCCATTAATGCTGTTACAGAACTTACAGTTAATGTACTAGGACAAGAAAAGAAATACAAGGTATAAGCTTTGGGAAAGAAAAGAACAAAAACTTTTATTATGTAGCAGTATGACTGTCTACATAACAATCTAAATAAAACTGATGAATTACTAAATTAACCCATGGTTAATTATGAAATTTTGGAAAATCAATATGAGAACCGTAAAGAAATAAGTGAAGCTGTATACAGAGAACTAGAAATTATCAGGAAAAAAATGTTAGTGATAAGAAACTCAGCCTCATTAATAACCAATTAAACAATTAAAATACACAAAAATATTTTATTACAAATCAGATAAAAATTTTAAAATATTGATGAAACTGGAAGAGATAGGTAAATGGATGGATGGATGGATGGATGGATGGATGGATGGATAGAAATAGAGATATACAGATATAGATAGAGAAATAGATATAAGTAGATATACATACTCTTTGAAAGCAAATCAGGAAATATTGTTCAAATATTTTCAAAGTGAAAAATACCTATCTCAATTTATGTCTAGGTTTCTATCACAAGAAAATGCTCAAGAGTGTTCACTGAAACATTACTTGTAATAGAAAACAAATGGAAGAAACCCAAATATTACCATCTAAGGGAACTCCTTAAACAGTTTATGGTACATCAATTGCATGAAATATGCAGTAGTTCAAACATTGAATTAAAAATAAAAGATTTAAAAATAATTAATGAAAAGATCTCAAGAACTTTAGTGAAAAAGCAAGTCATAATAATAGACTTACCCAAATGTATATGTAAAAAAATAAATATTTGATTCTATATGCAGTCACACAAGGAGCACTGTAAGCAGTGAACACTACTGAAAAGACACATCCGAACTGTTAGTAATAAAATGGGTAGTGTAAGCAGGGGATGGGTTATAAGGGGTGTCCTCTTTAGTTTATTTTGTATATGACTTATTAGCTGCTTGCATGTTTTGCAAAATAATGCATAGTAATGTAATGAAAATAGAAATGTTAAAGGGTAATTCACACCTAGTCACAGAAAGAAAGAGTGTACTAATTAACATGATTTAGAGTATTTCTCATTTAGTAAGGTTATAGCAAAGTGATGGGTAAAGTTCATGTGCTCTGGGCTAGACTTGGGTTTTAATTCTGATGTGGCTGTTTATGAGATGATGTGAGACAGTTACATCATCATTTAAAAAATTAGGCTAGTAATGGCACGTAATTCACAACGTTTTTTAAGGATTAAAAAAGATCTTATATAGAAAATGTTTAAAGCAATGTATGGTACATAATAAATATTTACTAAGTTTCTGTGGTTGCACTACAAAGTCTAAAATGCTAAGAGTTCAAGCTTAAGGCTGACAAATAAAAGTATTGCTAATCTACAGCCCTAAATCTTTTTTTTTTTTTTTTTTTTTTTTTGCAACAGAGCTTCTCTCGTTGCCCAGGCCAGAGTGCAATGGCACAATCTCGGCTCACTGTAACCTCCCGGGCTCAAGCGATTCCCCTGCCTCAGACTCCTGAGTAGCTGGGACTATAGGCGCACACCACCACCCCCGGCTGTTTTTTGTATTTTTAGTAGAGATAGGGGTTCACCATGTTGACGAGGCTGGTCTCAAACTCCTGACCTCAGGTGATCTGCCTGCAAAGTGCTGGGATTATAGGTGTGAGCCACTGTGCCAAGCCAGCCTTAATTTTTTTAAGAACCAATAATTATTTCCATTAGAACAGCTGTGCTCTTGATATAAAACTCTACCAAAAAATCATTTATTCTAGATGAGACTTTAAAAAAACTTTTCACTTTAATGAAAGTCTATGAAATGTTTAACGTGCAATTTCTTTAAAAGACTATAGGCCTGGTATGTTGTACAACTGTTTGTCATTTTCATGCTTTTAATTCCCTTCAGTATTTTTTCTATATTTAATAAACATTCTGTTATTAGAAAAAGAAAATGAAATTAACTAAACTTCAATTTCATATGCTGAACAAACTAATACAATTTGAAGCTTAAAAACTGTAGATTATTGGATTTGGATATTATCTTTGATATGTATTTTTGTATAATACAAAAAGCACGCTCAACTACATGCTTAATTAACTTACATATAAATTCTGTTCCAAGGCAACATCCCCCAAATTAAAAATATAGCAAACAAAAATATTAGCTCAAAAATAAGCTATAAATTTTAAAATATTGTGCAGCTTTACTATAGCATTTCCAAAATTACCAGGTAATTTTAACATAAATATTCCTCCAAAAATCTGTTCAATCCTCTGGAAATCAGTATGAGATTCCTCATTGCATTTAAGATAGGAATGAATTAGTTCTCTAATAAGTCACTTACAAAATTGAGTAGACAAAGAAAGCAGAAATAAATTCAACGAGGCAAAATCTAATATTGTATAAAATTTTGCAATATATTGTTACGAAGCAGATTTTTGTTTTCTAATCTTACCTAAGACATAAAAGAGAATAATTTTATTCAAATTTAGAATAGGGTTTGCAGAGAAAAATCTTGATACTTGCTTATAAAATCTTCAATTTTCAAAATATACGATATCATCCTGTTTTTGAAGGACTCGCAAAGGATCTACAACAATGGATGATTAAGTATTACTATGTGTAGAATCAAGAGAATGGCTTACAGTTTCCTCTAAATATTCTTATATTTTACTATCTTAAGGTTAAAATGATTAATAATACGAATAAATACAATATCAGGCCAGGTGTGGTGGCTCATGCCTGTAATCCCAGCACTTTGGGAAGCCAAGGCAGGTGGATCACTGGACGTCAGGAGTTGGAGACCAGCCTGGCCAACATGGTGAAACCCCATCTCTACTAAAAATACAAAATTACCTGGGCATGGTGGCACATGCCTGTAGTCCCAGCTACTCAGGAGGCTGAGGCACGAGAATCGCTTGAACCCAGGAGGCAAAGGTTGCAGTGAACCAAGATCATGCCACTGCACTCCAGCCAGGGTGACAGAGTGAGACACTGTCTCAAAAAAAAAAAAAAGTTGAGTATTGAACACATTTTAGAATTATCAGTTTCCACCTAGACTGCCTTTATCCATTTAACTCATTTAGTGTTGGAAAGAAGCTTCTAATTGAGGTTACTAAAATCAACAATTCTTTATTCTTTTTTTAATAACAGTAATATGTTTCTCATCCTTTAAGAAAAACCACACGGTCCACAAAAACACTCCACACACTTATAGACTAGTTGATTAAACTAGCTCCCGTCTGTTCCTCAAGCAAGCCTCAACCTTTATAATTCATTTTTAAGAACTTAATTTTCTGTGCTGTCAATTCCCCCTTTTTAATTGTTACAGGATCTCATACAAAATGCATAATTATATTAAAACACATCGTACTGCCTTGTGACGTAGCTTAAGTTGTCAAGTAAAATGTAATAATCTTTGACCTCCACCCACCTATTGACTTCAATAAAAAATAAAAATTATGCCTACACTCTGGCTAAAAGAGCTTTTAGACTGTGGCACCAGTAACTCCCTAGCTAATGTACAGAACGCTGAGCTCCTTAGACACTCTCCATTCTGTTACAAATATTTTCCTATTGTGTTTTCAAGGGTTGAATGTATAAACAGTTATTAACAGAATAAATCTATGCATTAGTGTATCTCCAAATAAGTTCAGTGTGAGCATACATTTTAAAACAAAATATGCAATTGGTGTTTCACTTGCTTCTATCTAGACACATGTACAAAAAAAGTAAATTATAGTTTCGAACAATACAATCAGGGCAGTATTTTCTAAAGAAAACCATCCTGAGAATGGAAGGCTATTTAACAAAAGTTGTATCACCCATGGGAATGCTTCCTTCTGTTGCCAGCTAAAGGGTGACAAGGGTCAGTCCGCACGAAACTAGACATGAGCAACATTCAAGGCAAACCAGTTCCAATACAGCTTACTTGCCAGGGAACATTACACTTCCTCTCCAAGACAGTGTAAATGTTTTAAGGTCAGAAGAACACAATGCCTGTCAAAGTGTTTCATGTATGTTAAAAAGACAGGTAATTTAGGAAGAGTCTCTGACATTTAAAAGGGAATCATGCTTTCACCATCTCCCCCTCCACCAACTTGACACCTAATTAAGCATTAATACAAAATAATATAATTGAACAGATGTACTAGTCATTAACAGGAATCACCCATTCTCCTATCAAATCATAGTGTACAGACAGGGCTCTATTTGTAATAGGTTGACTTAATTGCCTGAGAATTCCCCAGAGAAATGTACAAATGGATCAAGACATCTCACACATCCACACACACACCCCACAGACAAACACATGCGCTCCCCCTAAGCTTTGATCCATGCTTTTGTCACTGTTACATCCATCTTTGCAAATGAGAATTTATGGTGGCTACAATCAGTACTAGAAGATCAATTAAATAAATGGAAAAATAAATAAAGCTGAATGAAAGGTACCAGCATTCAGATTTAGCAACACCTTAATAATAAAAGCTTTTTATACAGCAGTGCTTTGCACAATGTCGTTGCTTAAATTTTGTTAGTAAAAACAAAGCACGTACCTGCTTTGAAAATTTAAAAAAAGAGCACACTAAACAAAGTGCCAAAAAAAAAAAAAAAAAAGACTACAAAAGAATTCTTTCCCGTGGCAACACCCCTCTTGGATATGTAGATTTTATCTGCTGACTACGCAGCTCAGTTTTCCCTTATTAAAACCTATCTCAACAAAATCATTTTGAAAGTAGAAAATAAGGGATCTCTCTAAAGGATTAAGTACGTAGCTGTATTTAGAATTCAGAAAACAGATTCCAGTTTTCTAATCCCCAACAAGCTAAGGGCACTAATGCGAAGGAATATAAGAGATTTACTCCCAAAAATATCATATTGGATCTGAATTTCAAATGAAAAATTGGCATTCCCTCCTGGAGTCAGAGAGATAGAAGAAAAAATGATGAGCAGAAACAATACAGAAACACAACTTTCAAACTGAATGTCCCACCCTCACATGCCCCCACCAACATACACACGCATGCACACACACTGAAACACTGAGGTCTATCACTTTTCTATCTGTCTAACCCCATCACCCTCAGGCCAGTGGAGAATGCAGTCACTGGTGGCTGCTTGCATTTCAGGTTCTAGAGATGACATTGTCATGGCTTACTCCTGGGCTTTTTCAGTGCCATAGATTTCCCAGCCACATCATCAAATCCCTCCTGTTAGAACTGCAGGTGCCAAGATCAAATTTCCAGCCACCCTGATCACAAGAGTATGGGGGTGTAGAAATGGGGAGTGTGTGTCCAGTTCTAACCTCTTCTCATACAAAATGTTCCCAGTTGGTTGCCCCAGCCCCGTGGCGCCTCTTTTCTCCTCTTTTCTTGGAGTACATATTATCTACACTACTCACTGGACCACTTAATCAGGCACTGCTTTCAACACTTCTTACAATTCTGTATTTTTTTTATTACAAAGTTAACGAGCTTTCTGTGTGTATTTTCTCCTCCACAAAGAAGTATATTTTTAAGGGCAAGGCATGACCTGTATTTCTTTGTATTTAGCACAGTGCTTAGCAAATATATTCAATGCCCCCCAAATATTATTGATTTCATTGTAGACTGTCTTAATTGCCGACAGCCCCAAACAGCATGTCTTCGAGGTCTCTGGGGTGAAAATCAGTTACTGGTGATTGCCTTGGGCTCTCCTGACTCCAGGAGGAAGCTTAATGACTGAAAACACACTGGCTGTCCATCAGTAAAACAAGACCACGTGTCACTGTGTTTCTGTGTCAGCTAAAGCTGGGGGATAGAAAATAGGTGTCACAAAGGGCATCTTCAGGGCCTTAAGACCCCTACCTCTTGTGAAATATGAGAAATCTGTGCTTCTTTTCTCAAAAACATACCAAAAAAAATCTGCCTGTTGTCCAATTCATCAGCCTGGGAGATGGCTAAGAAATGTAGTTAGATCCCAAACATGGCTAAATCCTTTAAAAACAAATTTTTAAATTACTAGGAGCTTTTAATGGATATTTATCCATCTTGTTATATGACTAAGCAGATCAACAAATATCTGTCACTCACACACTAGAAATGAAACAAGCTTTAATGCACACAGCACCAATCATACATTTCACTCTATTGTTAAAATTACAAAACGGCTGGGAACCTGACAATGACAACCTAACACTCATGATTTTAGATATTGTCCTTGCTTTGCTTCCCAAATAGGAGGCTAATATTCTCTTTAAAGGGAAACAACCATGAGATAAAATACAACCTTTGAATATAAACTGTGTATTTTTCTCACAGTAAGTAAACAATAGATATTCCAAAACAGCAGGCATCTTATTAATTCAGTAGGGTCAGCAATGGTTAAACTCTTCTCATCTGAAAAGAACAGTTTCACACTTCTTTTCCGAATATACATCTCTGTATATAACTTATAAAAATTCACGTGGGTTAGAAGCCTGGATCTGTGTATGTATAGAATTTCCATATAGTACCAAGCTTGATTAAATTTTCCCTTGCTACTAGCCTTCTCAGAGACTAGCAAATAAAATATTTGGCTGTGAACAGCATTTCAGCTCACCGTTGATGAAAGTGAGCTGTACTGAGCAATGTCGGCTTTATGCTTTTAAGAAAATCTTTTAGGCGATGGAGGAAAACAGAAACAAAACCAACACTACTTTAGAATAAAATGCTGAACAATGAAATGGAGGGTTATTAATTCTCTGCCACTTGAAGATTGTTTTCCACCCTTCAGCATGCTGAGATAATTATATACATATGACACTGTATAATACATGCTGTTTGCCTACTTCAAAACTGTTCTCTAATGCAAGGATTATTGATGGAAGCTTCTTGTGCATCATGTTAAAGGCACAAAAAATTACCTAATTTCCACTAGAGCTAATCCATTATTCAAATTTTCTCAAGAAAATCTGGATGAATTGTGTAAAACTGCCAGGTTCCATTCCTAATAAAAATTGATTCATTTTTATTGGGGTCATACAGTCAGCTTTTAAAATCTAACATCTCTTCTTTTGCCAAAAAAACTAACATTCCAGTTATTGATTAAAGCTTCAGAGTTGCTTTGGAAGGTATTAGATTTTCTTTTCTATTTAGATCAGAATTGTTATATTGGATCAATGCAATTGTAACCATCTGTAGGATTCAACTCTCTATGCTGGCATGTCTTGTACCCTATTTTATTTTCAGAGCTAGTATAGCCACTATAACTCTTAGTAATTCTATCAAGAATGCAGGCAGAAAAATCCAATAAAAATTATGAGAGGAATTATTTTGGCTTTTTCTCCCTAAATTGAAATATTTGCCTCCTTCTTTCTGGGTCAAGGTATGCTCCCTCACCTTCCCCTGCATAATGGAAGGATTTGATATCTTACTCCTTGACACCTGAAATATTGATTGGCCCATGAATACTAATCATCAAGTCATTGTGGTTAGAGGTTAGGAACACTTTAAAAGAGAGATCTTTTTCTTGCACTTTCTGCCCCTTGCCACGTGATCATAAGGCCTGGACTGAAACATTCCCAATCTCTTTCTCTTCCTGATCCAAAGAATTTGCATAGAGAGGAAAGCCCAAGTCCCCTTGTGAACCTAGCTTTTTCTTTCTATGGTTGATGTTAAAAACAAAACAAATTGAAGGTCATCTAACTCAAACCTTCATCCAAAGGATGTAGTCTAAATATGTTACATTTTGGCTTTATCTTCTCACTTGGGAGTTCAGGTCTTCAGAGTCAGAATTGAGATTCCTATCATGTATGGCCTGTATGATCCTGGGCAGGACGCTTTGTCTCCTTAAATTTGTATTTTCTTTCCTGTAAAATATAGCTACTTAGCATTACCTTTCTCTTAGGAATGCTGTGAGAAGTAAATAAAATAATGGATTAAATGGGTTTAAGAATATTAAGGCTGGGTGTGGTGGCGCATGCTTGTAATCCTAGCACTTTGGGAGGACAAGGCAAGAGGATTGCTTGAGCCCAGGAGTTCAAGACCATCCTGGGCAACACTGTGAGGACCTGTCTCTATAAAAAAAATTTTTTAATTAGCTGGGCATGGTGGCACAGGCCTGTAGTCCTAGCTACTAAGAAGGCTGAGGCAGGAGGATCATTGGAGCCCAGGAAGTCCAGATTGCAGTGAACCGTGTTAGTGCTACTGCACTCCAGCCTGGGTGGCAGAGCAAGACCCTATCTCTGAAAAAAAATAAATAAATAAAATTTAAAAATATTTACTACAGAAGTGCTCAAGAGCAATTATAACTATATTAAACATTATGAGTGATTACCAGCTCAGTTTCTTAAAAATTATATTTTGTTATTGTTTTTTAATGATAGAATTTCTTTCGAACCATACTCTGTCTCCTTATAATTTTTGTGCATTACAGCTATCTCTACATTTCTGATGCTTTCATTACATGCTTAATTTTGTCATGAATTCTCCAGACTTGTTAAAAACACCAAATTACTAATTACTCTTCCTAGACTGTGATTTCTTAATACAGTAGCATCCTAGTTATCTCCTTAAAAATAACCTAATTTGCCAATAAACTTGTTAAATAGAATTTGACTCTGAGACCTGAAGCCACCGTTGAAGATGTCCTCTGGCCAGAATGAAGTTCTGTATCTGTCAGAATGGCAATTTCATATTCATATTCGATTTCACTTCCTAGGTTTTAAGTTATATTGTTCTTGCTGCTGCTGCTGTTGCTAACGTATGTGTGCAGGGGTTGACTCTGTGTGTGTGCGTGTGTGTGTGTGCACGCACGTGCGTGCATTACACTCAGGAGCTGCATCTGTGTGTGTGTGTGTTACACTCGGGAGCTGCATCTAAGCCAGTTCTCCTCAACTCTGTATTATAGATTTTAAATTTAATCTAAAATTATATCTGTCTCTGTTAAATTGTTTTTTAAACAGGGGTGGGGGAGGGGACTGGGAAAAGAAGTGGTGCCTTTTAGTGTGTGGCCTGTAGTAGTTTTTTAATTCAGTTTCTCAAATGTTTCCCCAACCATTAGCATTATAGTTCATTTGTAAGCTTTAAAAATTACAGATTGTCTGATGCAACTCCATGTCTACTGACTGACGAATTTCAAAGCACAGATCACAAGAATCCATGGAAACATAATTTATAATCTTTTTTCACATAAAGTTTTTAAACACTTCTCCCTAGAAAAATGTTTCAAAGACAATCTTGATAAATCATAGAAGCATCTAATTATTTTTTACCATTTAAAATTTGAGAAGTACTTTAACAAATACAAACATATTTCTTCATTATCACTTGTAACAATTTATGCAATTTTTTTTAGAAAAAATGATTATGTTTATCTAACAAACTGATCTGAACTTCTCTGAAAAGGACATTTAGGAAAACGTGGTCTGTGTGTCTATACTTGCCCTGGGATGCATTCAAAGATTATTGACTACTCAGACAACTGTCTAAAATTTCAAAATTAATATATATCTTGAACCACTCACTAACTTTTTAAAAATACAAAGTTCTGCTGATATTTTTTGTTTTAACTATGGTAAGAACTGGAAATAATTTGTTTTCACCTCTGTTTCTTGACTCTTTCACTGTAAAGAGTGCCAACTCATTCCTTCTATGAAATCTATGGAAATTATCTCCTGTACTACTGTCCTCTCTTCCTACATATATCCATCTTTCTTTCTCTTACCCTTCCTCCAAACTTTGTTATAATTTATTTTTAATTTTTATACTTTATCCATTAAAAATAAGTAACAAGATGTTACTTATTGGACTATCCATAGGCTTTAGGCAATATTTTTTACTCCCTAAGTATGAAAAGTAAAATAAATTAGTGCCCTGCCACATCCCTTCATCATCCCATAACCCAGCTTCTCTCCACTATAGCATTACTTTTAAATTGTCAAGTTTATTACATTTACATTCTATTCTCTACCTATAATTGTCTCCTATCACAGAATCCATGAAGCAGAAAGTTTTGGCATTAAAGCATGGTTCATTTCAAATCTCAAATTTTCTCACCTCCAAAGAAGATGATAAAATTAAAGTAGGAAAATTAGTTTTGTGACCGACTGGAAAGGTAGAAAACATCCAAAACACGTACAACAACAGAAGCCTGTGCTTTCATGTAATTCATAATATCAACTTTATGTCAATACTTCCTTTATACCAGAGTCTAGACATAGAGGAAAAAATCCTATGATTGATAGGTAAAAATATCCTATGATCACGTTTTATACGTTTGGAGAATTGATCATTCAATTTTTCATGTGAGTGATTCCAAACTATTATATAATAAAAAGTCTGCTCTAACTCTAGACATTCTGCTAGAACATATTTTTATAGAGACAGGTGGCAAGTGAGAGGGAAGGGCCTCCATTCGATAAGCATTTTGATTAAGTAATTCAATTTTCACAAAACTTTATAACCTCCCAACTACTCATTTATTGTGTATGTGTGTGTGTGTATGTGTGTGTGTTTGTTTTGAGACAGAGTCTTGCTCTGTCGCCCACACTGGTGTGCGGTGGCATAATCTCGGCTCACTGTAACCTCCGCCTGCCAGGTTCAAGCGATTTTCATGCCTCAGCCTACCGAGAAGCTGGGACCACAGGTGCATGCCACCACACCCGGCTAATTTTTGTATTTTTAGTCAAGACGAGGTTACACCATGTTGGCCAGGCTGATCTTGAACTTTTGGTCTCAAGTGATCTGCCTGCCTCAGCCTCTCAAAGTGCTGGGATTACAGGCATGAGCCACCACGCCCGGCCACATTTATTATTAATGTGTATAAATATGTTCTTGACGGCCGGGCACGGTGGCTCACACCTGTAATCCCAGCACTTTGGGAGGCCTAGGCGGGCAGATCACGAGGTCAGGAGATTGAGACCATCCTGGCTGACACGGTGAAACTCCGTCTCTACTAAAAATGCAAAAAAAAATTAGCCAGGCATGGTGGCAGGCGCCTGTAGTCCCAGCTACTCAGGAGGCTGAGGCAGGAGAATAGCATGAACCCAGGAGGTGGAGCTTGCAGTGAGCCGAGATTGCGCCACTGCACTCCAGCCTGGGCGACAGAGTAAGACTCTGTCTCAAAAAAAAAAAAAAAAGTCCTTGACAGCAACAAAGCTATCTAGATTCCATGGTCCTATAGAGAATATATTCTCAAATTATTTGTGACTATCTTTATCATTAGCTTGGTGAAGAGAAAGGATATTTATGAAAGACAGTTTAAAAGACATTCCTCTGTTGTCTATACATTATATACAGATAAAGCCATGTTCTTGGACCACAATGTCTCAAAACCCTGCAAAATTACTTTTACTAAGTTTGGCTTTATTATTTTACCCTTAGCTCTTATGGGAACAAGTTTATAAAATTCAACCCTGCAGTTATTAATCTTCAATAACTCATGTATTGAAAATTTATGGCAAGGCTTTCTTTCTCATCTTAAGCACCAGGAAAAAATACTTGAGCTCCCTTACGCAATTAGTACACTATTTCCATATACAAATTGTACATCAGATTTATTCCCTTCTTACTTTGGCTGGTAGAAAACTCAAGAATAAAAATCTCAGGTCAATTTTTAATAGCTATGTAACATCCATGGTCTACATATTTGCATTCAAACAACCCCGGCCTCTTATTTGCATTTACCTTTTTCCAGTCTTTACTTTTGTACAGATTTTATTTTCTATAGTTTTATATTCATAGATGTGTATAAATAAATACAAAAATATTTATAGATACTCCATATTTCCTTATAGACCTATTTTACCCACTGACATATGAGACTATTAAGAAAAAAACATATCAGGGAGGACGTGAATCTTCGTGACTTGAAGGAAGCATCCTCAACAAAGATATTGTGAACCCCAAAGTAAGAGAAATAAAGTTCAAATTGAAGCAGGGTTATAGACTGTACAGAGTTCCAGTGAGAAAGGATTATGATAAATAACTGCATATAGGAATTCTTTTCAATTTAAGGACATTTCCTGATTTTCTGATGGCCAGAGTTTTGTCCTTTACCTCTGAAATTTACTAGAACTAAAATGAAGGCGACACAGAAGCAACTAGTCCTTCCCAAGGCTTCTCATCCTGGAGTTCTCTGTCAAGTGGGTGATTTTGACTGTAAAGCATTCTTTTGTTTTCTTTGTCTGAAGTCATTCCCAGATTAGTTTGTGACTTGCTTGAGCATGTTTCCCAGCAGTGATCTTGGGCTGTCCCATTCACTTCTGACCTGCACCTGCTCTTTTCAAGTATTGCACCAAGAGTAGCTGAGGCCTAAACAGAGGCGTGCTGGCCCATTCACAGAGACTATTCAGAGAACCGCTAGGGGAGGGGAGTGGGCGGGATGGCAGTCCTCCAGAGAAAAAAGGAAAGTGACCCCTTAAATCAGAGAATGACCTTTTATTTGTTATTAGTTGTCTAAGTAAGTGTAAGGGGACCACCTCCTCCATAATGCGCTTTGTGATACAGTAAATGTTACATGGCCTAAAATGGTGTTTCTGAAAAGATTAGACGAATTATTGGTATTTAAAACTAATTAAGTGACATGTTTAGATATCTAGACAGGGCATAAAATCCATTATAAAACTGGTGTTCAAAAACATTTACTGTTTGTTCCAAAAACAAGAATGTAAATGTATTTGGAGACATTTCTGCATGAAATATATCATGGTAACAAGGGATTTACAGAACACTTACTAAGTTTCTCACTAAGGTTTGAGATTCAGCCATTCAATACTTCTGTTGAAATGTATTGTGATTTCTTCTAAATCTTCAGCTCCACAGTTGTAAAAGAAGGACTCACACTTATATTTTATCTAGTAACCTAAAAGTCAGCAGAAATTTTAAAATAAACCCACTAGGTATATTTACACATTTGCCATTTAGAACACAGCATTGAACAAGAAAAACAGATCATAATTCATGTTGGGTATTTGTCTCCACTAGACAAGTTTACAAAAATTGTTCTTCAGTTTCTTTTATTGAGATTTTTGGGCCACTAATCTGTTCCAAAAGAGAAAAAAACTGGCCCTGAGGCTCAACTTTTCCCTCCCAAGGATGCTTGTAGGCAAGACTGCCAGCGGTACCACTGCCACTCTGAACTAAAAACTACTTGCCATTCAATTATTCATATGCAGCCCTTCTAGGGGAGAGAAAGCACTAAAGAGAAATAGAGCAGCAAAAATGTAGACCTAGAAAGTAGGAAGAAGATTTGAAATAGTTACATGGGAAAAGGGAATCACAGAAGAATGATGTTATTTAAAATAGGTGATAGAACAGACTCAGGAATTCCAATAAAAATGGACAGTATCCTTGGTCTTCATATATACAAAATGAAACAGTGGCAAATATGCTCAAAAAGGTACACAGTTCAGTGAAATGCTGAATTACCTGATCCTCTCAGAGTAGGAATGAGCACAGTATTTTTAATACTTTTGGTTTATCACCTGAGCTCTGCCAGGCACTCACCTCCATAGGAATTTTTATCACTTTACCTATATTCTCCTATTAGGAATTAAGTATATTTGATACCAATGCTTATTTACTAACATACACATGCTAGGTAACTATTTTGTTCAAAGTTCTTTCCACATAAATTAAGATTTCCAATATTGACAATAGCAAACATTTATAAAGTACCTCTTCACACTAAAACATGTAGATTATCAAAATTGTACATATTTGAAAAAACCAAATAATTATTTAAAATAAACAAGCCAAAGCAGCTGCTGGAAAAATATGTGAGTCTATATGAGGTACATTTCCACCATGTATAGTAAAGAGGCTGTTGAAAATAAGAAATTGTGAGAGATACAGAAAAACTACCTCCTTTTCAGTTATAGTATATACTTAAATGAAAGTTTGACTAAAACCAAGAGAATTAAGGTGGCAGCTGAAGAGGTCACCAGGGGTATTTTGGTTTTGGTTTGAATGCTGTAGACTGAATTGTGTCCCCCAAAAAATGTGTATGTTGAAGCCCTAAACCCCAGTGTGTCCATATTTGGAGAAGGGACCTTTGCCAGGCAATTAGGGTTAGATGAGATCATGAGTATGAGGCCCTCATAATGCACTTAGCAGCTTTATAAGAAGAGGGAAAGAAAGATTGTTCCTTCTCCAGCATGTGAGGACACAGCATGGAGGCAGTTATCTGCAAGCCAAAAAGAGAGCTCTCACCAAAACTCGAATGAGTCGGCATCTTGTTCTTGGACTTCCAGCCCCCAGAACTGTGAAAAATAAATGTCTTTCATTTAAGCCACGCAGTCTATGGTTTTTGTTATAGCAGCCTGAGCGGAGTTGTAAAATATTTTGAAATGAAAAAAAAAAATCACTGGCGAAGGAGAAGTGAAGAAGAAGAGGGAGGAAAAGTGAAGTGAAGAAGAGGGAGGAAAAAATGAAAAAACTTTTGTCTGGAAAGAATTTGTTTTACAATGTGAAATAAACATTTTTTTAAATGCTAAGGATAAAAGAAATGTAAAGCTTGTTTGTCTTGTATATAAATGACAAAAATGGCACTTTTCATATAATTTGAGATCAGTAGACATTAGGACAGAAATCAACAAAAAATATATCTCACTGCCAAAAACGGCAGAGACGGAGCTCTTTTTTACTGAATGTTGATGCAAGACACAAGGGAAAACTTTGGGGCATGATGTAAGAATCAATTAATGCACATAAATGGAGCATAAATCATATTAATGTATTGCAATGCTCTTGTACACTTTAGCCCCTACTGAAACACAGGCCCAATATAAAAGCTTTCTCCTCTGTAGGCATTAATGACTCCCTCCCCTTCCTTGTTCCAACATCTTTTATGAAACTTCACCATTGCACAAGACAATGAACCTAAACTCCAGCCTTCCCACTGGATTGCAAGCTCCTGGAGGAGCAGGATTGTATGTTGCTCAGCTTATGCTTTGCTCGTCTGTCCCTTTCTGTCCCTGCTACTGGCCATCTAAAGAGGCTGGAATCTTCACTCCCACTGCTGGAATAAGAAAGTTCAGAATCTCAAATTGAAATGGATCATAACTTACTACAGAAGGAATTATTAGTTATTTAGAGAAAAAAACTTTCTCATACATACCTTTTCCCCCACATCTCCACCTCCATCCTCTTTCCCTGATGCTTACAAATGTCTTCCACTGATGCTCATGACGATAAATGAACACAAAAGTCTGGTGATAAAATATAGTTGAAATAGTCCATTGTAACCCTATGTGGTACAATATGGGTTAAATTAGCTCTACAAACTGGTGTGGGAACCTGTCGTTTTAATGCTAACATATTGTCTGTTTTCCAAAGCATTTTTGCAAATATATTTTTGGAACACTACAGCCAGATACCACTTACACAAGTACACTTTCAGACATCATATTTAAGGGGTTTTTTGGTTGTTTTGTTTTGTTTTGTTTTGTTGTTTCTTGGTTTTTGAGACAGAATCTCTCTCTGTCGCCCAGGCTAGAGTATAGTGGTGCAATCTCGGCTCACTGCGACATCCATCTCCCAGGTTCAAACAATTCTCCTGCCTCAGCCTCCCAAATAACTAGGATTACAAGAACCTGCCACCATGCCCAACTAATTTTTCCATTTTTAGTAGAGACGGGGTTTCACCATGTTGGCCACCCTGGTCTCCAACTCCTGACCTCAAGTGATCCACCTGCCTTGGCCTCCCAAATTGATAGGATTACAGCCTATTTTTATTATATAATATGAGCTACATTCTAGCATTAATATTTAGGTTTAGAGTTGTAAACACATTAGAAATGACTGAACTAGAATTTTTTTCAGGTAATTTCAAAATATTTTTGGTTCTTGGAATGACTATGCATTCTTGGAATCTGCAAAGTGCCCTGGAGACCACCAGCTACCATTAAGTAAGCAGCAATTTTGCCGGTTGAAATGACAATAGCCACTGCAGTAAGTGCATTCGGTACTATAGTACTGCATATTCTAATTAAAAATTTAGCTAGTCATGGTGGCATGGGCCTGTAGTCCCAGCTACTTGGGGGAGCTGAGAAGGGAAGATTGCTTAAGCCCATGAGGTTCGAGCTATTGCACTCCAGCCTAGGTGACAAAGTGAGACACTGTCTCCAAAAAAAATAAAATAAAATAAATTATATCTGACCTAATCTCTCTATCTCCAGATCTTCCTACTGGCAGGGTTGGCTTCTTCTTATAGAAAAACAGGAAAGAAGTACTGACTTGCTATTTACAAATTCACTTGAATGCTACAAATTAGTAAATATTCTAGAAATTTTATTATATTTCACAATCAAAGGAGGTCATGGTTTATTTTTGTATGGTCTGGTTATTTTACTAGCAGCTAAATGGACGTGTGACAAACTACAGAACAGACGGATAAGAAAATAAAATCCAGATGTTTTGACCACTGCTCTTTTCTGAGAGCAAAACTCACAAAATTGTGAAAATAAATTCAGGTTGATTTTTCGTTTTTCATATTATTTTCCATTTCAGATAAGATCCAGGAAGGTCATAGTATCTCTGCTGTTAGCAGCTTTAGGGTACATGAGAGTGGCAGGAGAATATAATCAAGGGGGCAAAGGGCAACCCAGGTGCAACAAGGATCACCAAACTCGCGGCTCCACTTGCTTCCCCAGAGTGGGATTTTGATTTCATGTGAGGGGAAAAAGTTTGCTTAAAGTTAATATGAGGTCCTGTACAGTGTGCACCTTCTGTAGACGAGAAGAGAATGCTTAAGTTTACTGTAACAGCAGTATGTTTAAGATCTCTCCTTAAGATTTTATCCTCTAAACTTTTATTTCCAGAACAAAATGAAAAGAAACCCTGCAATTAAAACATATATATTAAGGTAGGCCAGGCATGGTGGCTCACGCCTGTAATCCCAGCACTTTGGGAGGCCGAGGCTGGCGGATGACTGGAGGCAGAGAGTTTGGGACCAGCCTAGCCAACATGGCAAAACCCTGTCTCTACTAAAAATACAAAAATTAGCTGGGCATGGTGGCACACACCTGTAATCCCAGCTACTCGCGAGGCTGAGGCAGGAGAATCACTTTAACCTGGGAGGTGGAGGTTGCAGTGAGCTGAGACCCCACCACTGCACTCCAGCCTGGGCAACAGCATGAGACTCCATCTCAAAATAACAATAATAATTTATATATATATATATATATATACACACACACACACACACACACGTATGTGTATATATGTAAAGGTATATGTATGTATGTAAAGGTAAACAAGAAAACAAGGATGGGAGGTTTTTTTTAGTCCCTTTTGTTTCTTAGAAGTTTCTTAATAGACAATTTTCTTTTATAAAAAGTTATTATTCTGACTGTTATCTCTGCCACCCTGCAAACCTCTTAATGCATGCTCAAGATTAACAAACTTTGAATGCTCATGTTGGTAGTATTTAACAAACACTTTGATCCCAATATTCATTTATATATTACGCATGCTCTGATTTTCATAAAGATGTCCTGAGTTCTTCACTTCCATTCTTAAATACACATTCTGTTAATAACACGGCATTTAGAAGTACAGAGGCCGGGCGCGGTGGCTCACGCTTGTAATCCCAGCACTTTGGGAGGCCGAGGCGGGCGGATCACGAGGTCAGGAAATCGAGACCACGGTGAAACCCCGTCTCTACTAAAAATACAAAAAATATTAGCCGGGCGCGGTGGCGGGCGCCTGTAGTCCCAGATACTTGGAGAGGCTGAGGCAGGAGAATGGCGTGAACCCGGGAGGCGGAGCTTGCAGTGAGCCGAGGTTGCGCCACTGCACTCCAGCCTGGGTGACAGAGCGAGACTCCGTCTCAAAAAAAAAAAAAAAAAAGAAGTACAGAATGCTAAATAGTATGAGGTGTTATCTCTACTGAACTGAACTCCTAGTCTCCCTGCCCCCTGACCTTTCTAATCAGGAAGCTGGCCCACTTAGCTGATATACAGATTTGATGCCTCATTCTTACTTGATGTACGACCATAGAAATTCCCAGTCTCTATTAGAAACCCCCAGTCTCTGTTTCCCCATCTTTAAAACACAGTTAACTGTATTTAATTTCCTGGGTTATGGGGAGAATAATATGAACTAAGGTATATATCCTTAATAAACTTAAAATAACTGAGCAGAGTACCTTATACACAATACATTCACATAAATAGATGTAATTGTTTTGAAATTAAAATTCTGATGTGTTTGTTTAAAGTCTCCATATGTTATAATTTATTGATAAGTTAAATACATCTCACGTGTTCTTTGTGTTGTTACTTAAGTTTTTAAAATTGCACATGCAACAGGAGCTCAGAGGAGAAGACACTTTGAGTCTGTGGAAGTTTCTCTGAGGTCTTCAGGGAATAGGACAGAGGAAGCAAAATAAAGATGAGCTCATATTCCAGAAATCTGCAAAGGTTTACAGAAAGGGCAATGTTAGGTGTGGCTCATTTGAATGACAATCAGTAGAACACTCTACTCAAAGTCAGTGAAACTAGCTGTAGGAATAAGTTTGGAGACAGCAATTCCTTTCTAAGGTCTTAACCTTCCTCTAGCAGGAAGTGGAGTCAGTAACATGTATCTGTGTTCAAACCTTTGTATTTATTTGGAGTAAAATGAAAAACCTCTGACGTGATCATTATACACTGTGTACATGTATCAAAATATCATATGTACCCAAGCAATATGTATAATTATTATATGTCTATTTAAAAATTTTTTTAAAAAGAGACAAAAGTCTCTTGGGAAAGTTGGTATTCTCCCTGCTCTCAGGTAATTGAGCAAACCTGGAGTTGAAATAGGGTTGAAGCTTGAGAAACTCTTTAGGGATTCCTTAAAGCAGATACTAAGAACTAAAACATCAACAAGAAAAGTCAATTATCGAAGAAGCTAATGCAAAATGAGTAGCAAGAATGCAAAATGCTACTTCTAGAAAAGTGGCTTATGGAGCCATTACTGTGGATATGTATGGTTCCGGAGATCCTAGGAAGCCCAGCCCCCATACCACCTATTCAAACGACTCATGTGATGTATTTTTTCCTTGCGGTGTTTACCATTGGTTATGGAACAGCACCACCCTCACACACATAAAAATGTACAAAGCTGTGTATCCAATAGAGAAAACATGAATTACTGAAGAGACTAACAGGGTTATAAAAATGAAAAAATGTTTTTTTAATATTTTCAAAGAAATTACATTATTTTTAGGGAAATTTTTTTTTCATGATATAGTAGCTCCATTTACTAAGGGTAGTTTTATTTAAGGCTCATACTATCTTGACATTCACCTCCTTTTTTTTCCCATGAAAAACATAAAAGAGATTTGGGTTTTTTCCTCCTTCTAAGGTAGACAGTGTGGAAAGGCAGAAAAAAAGGCCAAAACTCTGCCAAAAAGCTGTACATCTAAGCAAGACAACTGGCCCATTAACAAATGTCTCCATCAATATCTTACCATCTGCTGTTTGCACTGTACTTGTCAATATTGAGCATCACTCACAGTTCATGTGACCATATAAAATCTCAGAAAGCACAGAGTACCAAGGTGGGAAAAAAAAGCAAATTCAAAGATGGTTTTAGAATCTGACAACACATTCACCACACAAGTATATAATTAGATGGAAACAAGTTATGTACTTTGCATGCTTTATGTGTCAAAGGAAATTCCTCATAATTTCTAACAGTAGATTGATTATGACTGGCAAACCATGCAGTGCAGTCTCCACTTCTCCCTCTGATTCACCTGACTTTTTGCCCACTCATCTAAATCAGAAGCTCAGATTACCAGATTAAGCTGCTTAAATTCAAATCAGTGAATTTTAATTATTCATGTTATAAAAGGATACCGATGTTGTGGCACACTTAGACAGCATATAGCCCAAAAATGTTACAATGGTTTTATTAATAAATACCTTAAATGTTTTCCAACAATACATTTTTTTTTGTCTTTTATGCTTTGTTTCTTTGCACAGATTCAAAGGAAGCAGAAAGCAGGAGTTGTTTGCAGAGGTACAATTGATAGTCCCATGTGATGGAATTTAAAGGGGACTGGAAAGGGGATTCCTTAAGGGAGATCTTAAGAACTAAAACATCAACCAGAAAAGTCAATTAGCAAGGAAGCTAGTGCAAAATTAGTAGCAAGAATGCAAAATGCTTCTTCTAGAAAAGTGGTTTATTGAACCATTACTGTGGACGTGTATGGTTCCCAGAGATCCTTCCCAACTTTAACTAGTCTTTCTGAGTTTGACATAAACGTTCCTATTTCATTAAATATTCCTTCATTTGAAAATATTCCTGTGAAGAGTGACACCGATAGTGGCAGGAAGCAGACGAATCCCTAGGCAGACATGGGCAGGTCCCTGGTGAAACCAGACCTTCAAGCCAAAGACACTTTAAAGCTTAAAAGCCAAGCTACAAGTTAAATCCATGGACTGGATCAAAACCCTCTCTTCCCATGTGGCACACTTTCCTCTGATTGATCCTCACCCTTCCCCTGTTTTACATAAACCTACCCTTCCCTAATTGGTTTTTCATGCTGTCCTGCCAACCTTTGAATGATGTCTTTGTTTTAGCCTCTTGCATACTCACAAACCAATCAGCATGTGCTCCCCCATTCTGAGCTCATAAAAGGCCCAGACCCAGCCACACTGAGAAAGACAGACCACCCAACTTCAGGTGGGGGGCCACCCTAATGACCACCCAACTTCAGGTGGGGGGCCACCCTCATGTCCCTTCTCTGCTGATAGCTGTTCTGTTGCTCAGTAAAATTCTTCTCTGCCACACTCAGCCTTCAGTTGTCAGCGTAACCTCATTTTTCTCAGACGTGGGACAAGAACTCGAGAATCATCGAACATGGGTACAAGCCATAATGCAGGGGGGCTGGGACACACTCAGCCCAGCCATGGGCTAAGCTGGTATGCAAGCCAGGCATGGCCCAGTGGGCTGAGTGAGTGTAACACCTCCTATGGCAGGCCTGGGGCCAAGCAAGGCCTAGGCGGGGGCATTGCTGGCCACAGAAGTCCCTGACTGGCAAAGTGGCCACGAAAAATCCTGCACCAACATGTTCAATTATTAACAGTTTAGAATGAATGAATGTATTAACATGATTGGAGAATAGATAGTATATGAACACTAGGTACCTTGGGGAAAAGAAAATCACTGGGTCTTTTCCCATATCAATACAACAATTCCAATTAGAAATATGTTGCTTTGGATTTAAATGTTTGAGTGCCTCTATAAGGCATTGGGAAAAAAGAGAGACAAGAAATAAATTTATTAGCCCTAACCTTGAAAGATACAGTTATCCCTTTCCTACCTAATATTCTAAATTTAATTTTGCACACAGGTTATAGGTAATCAGTCTTCTAACTCAGTCCTAAAAAATTCAAATACAATAATAAAGAGACAGAGAGAGAGGAAGGAAGGAAGGAAGGAAGCAAGGAAGGAAGGAAGGAAGGAAGGGAGGGAGGACGGGAGGGAGGGAGGCAGGCAGGCAGGCAGGCAGGCAGGCGGGGAAGGAGGCAGGAACGGAGGGAGGCAGGGAGGGACGGGCAATAACACTTTAATTGCCTTGAAACAGCACTTGCATATAAAAATTGTAGCTATATACAAACACGCAGGAGCTTAACGAAGTAACAGAAATGAATTTCATCTTGCAATAGGGAAACGCTGACCTCTTACACAAAGAATAGCAGTAAGCATGCTCTTGAACGTAATAAATATATGATCCATGCTAGAAGCTACAGAGGTCTGTGCAAGTTATGCAACAGCTCAAATACCACTACTGTATCTATGTTAACAAAAATATAAACAAAAATAAGAGCTAATAAGATATATATTGAAATTAGAAAATGGGATTAAAAATAAAATTTAAGCCCTTGGCTGTTTTATTTCAACGTAATAGCAGATATAAAATATGCAGTTTCTCTGCATTCTTGTATTTTAATATAACAAACACTGAGAATTGAAAATATGCTTCCAACAATTAAAATCCACCTATACAAATATCTGTCCCTACCAGTGACTAAGCTCTCGGGTGTGGCTACTAAATGCTGCACTGTATTTATACTAAAGCTTTCATTTGCATATTTATGGTATAACAAAGACAGGATAAAACTTTTAAAACACTGTAAAAAAAAATTATTCCTAACATTCTAAAATTTAAAATCATCAAATAAATGTGTAAAATAATAACATTTGAGTTACTGATATATATAATTTGCATACATTGTTTTATTTACAGATAAATAGACACCTCATAGACTTCTAGTGTACCATCAGTGAGAAACTAGCAGCAACAACACTTCGTTGAAATGAGAATTAGGGAGCAACAGAAAGGTGGAGTGAGAAGAGGCAAAAAAAATTTTGCCAAAGGTCAAGTTGAGAAATAAACAAAACTTTATTGAGACTGTGCTGAGAATATGCAATGCAAATAAATAAAGCATATTAAGTTCACCAATAGAGGCAAGTAAAAGGTAGAATGGGACTCAAAGGAGGGTTTTATTAACTCTAGGTTGAAAATGGAGGGGGAGTGGTCAAGGAGGGCTCCCAAAGACACATTTCTTGATATGTCTACCTGCATTTTAAATCACAATCCACTGATTTTTATCTTATTCCTCATTCTTCTTTATAAATCTTATAGAGCTCAGAAGAAAAATGACAAAAAGGAAAAAGAAGAAGAAGAGAGAGATCTAGATGAAGGGAGGGAAGAAGGGAAAATGGGAGAAAGAAAAGAGGAAACAAAGGAAAAATGATGAAGATGAAGAAAAGCAACAAGGCAGAAAGGAAGGAAAAGTAAAACCAAATTTTCTCTGTATTAAATGAAATCTATCATTATAGATGATAGCTAGCTAGACAGACAGACAGATGGAGATGGATAGATATAGCCAGGTTATCAACAGCCAAGAGCATTATCAGTTTGCTTCAAAGACATTTTTTGAGAGTTGTACCTTGTATTTGAGAGACACAGAAAAATGAATCATTCCTGAAGCAGCAATAAGCAGGTGGTTTATTTCGGGTGAGTTTTTAGGGGCTTTTTTGGTTTTGTTTGTTTGCTTGTGTGTTTTCCCAGAATCTTGTTTCATAAAGATTTATCAAATTTAGGATGAACTCCACCATTAGAAGTAAAAGAATCAACTGATTTTCTGTGAGACGAAGGGAAGTGAAGGAGAACAGAAGAAGAAACAGGTTCAAGGCAACTTCAAACTTTTATTAGTGAGAATGTACATAAAGCCATAGCTCTCCCCTCTGGGTTTGACTGAAGTGAACCAACTCTTAGATACAAATGTGCTGCCCCAGATGGAGGGCCTTTCTCTAAAACACCAGCTTCATTTTTTTTATATACTTCTTTCACCTTCAGCCATAATAATAAAACCTAATGACAATTTCAATAGTAAAAATTAGCATTTCCCATATTTGTTAGTTGCTACTATCTCCTATATTTGCTAAGAATTCTGGTAAGCAGTGTACTTTTGAAGCATCCTATGGGTAGATAATATAGTCATTCTACTTTGCAGATCTGTTCAAAAAAATGTATTGAACGCCTGTTATATGTTGAGTACTATTCTAGACATTAAAAACACAACATCAAATAAAAAAAACACAAAAAAACTCCAACTCTGATGGAATGTATGATATGATGGAGTAAACTGAGCTAGAGAGAAGTAAAAGATATTTTCCTGGTATTGCACACCAAGTAAGTGACAAGGTCAGTGTCAAGCAGTCTGATTCCAGGACAGCTTCCCTTACACCATGTGGTTTGCTGCTATGGAAGCTGATGCATACTTGCCAGGGGTTATCCATGGCATTCTGCTTTTCAGATTTTAATTTTAACACTTCAGATTATATTAGTAGTAATTCAATGTAATGTAGTTACATATTTAAAAACCTTCTAAGCGCATGTCTCATATAAGCATGTAAGGCACTTCAATTACTATAATTATTTCATTTAAATTCATTGATAAAATGTGTATTCTAAAAGTGACTGAGGAACTGAATTGAATATTATGCTGTTCATGGATATGAACAATAGCTGAGCACAATTAATAGTCTATTTGGGTACAATTAATAGTCTGAAGGAAGTTGGACTAACAGGCATGCCTATCTGCATTTATAATACAACACTTCAGACCATGGTCAATGTTTAGTATTATAGGAAGTACGTATTTTCTCAGCCTATATGCCAGAAATATCTTCTAGCATAAAGAACACAATAATTGGAATCAAGCAGACAACTCATTTAACTACTTTGAGTCCCAATCATTGGTATAAAAAAAATAAAATGGGCATAAGACACATTCCCAACATTTGTTTGATAGGCTTAAGGGAGATGATATATGTGAAAATCCTATGCAGACTACAGAATGCAGCGTCCTTTATAATTTTCTCTTTTCAGAATTACAGAATTGTTTGGACTTTCTAATATATTTTATTACTTTTAGTAATTACCAGTTAAAATGTTCCTATGTATAACTCAAGATAAAAATAATTTGCCCTTAACTCCTTAAACCAACCTCAAGGTTTAGTAGCCACTTTTTCTGAGTTGAAATTACCTTTTCAGCTTTCAAAGAGGCCTTCTATTCTCTAAGCTTTCTCTTTCCACGCTGGGTGCAGTAGTTCACACCTGTAATCCCAGCACTTTGGGAGGCTGAGGCAGGAGGATCACCTGAGCCCAGGAGTTTGAGACTAGCCTGGGCAACCCAGCGAGACTCCATCTCTATAAGAAATAAAAAATTAAAAAATACATAAATAAAATTTCTCTTTCTAAATCCAGGTTTTGTGTAATTTCAAGCAATCTGGAATTCCAGGTATAATCATATAGTTCCATAATCTGGCTCTTTAAAAATGAATGGGAATATTTGGATAGTCTTAAATCACCTAAGGTTTCTTAATATTAGTATTCGTCAAGGTTAATTCACCACTCTGTGGCTACACAACATATGTCTGCCCTGGGGACTCCTTGTACTAGCTACTTCTTTACATCTAAATAGCTATTGCTCAATTTGTAATACTGCCCCTCACTTCTATTCACTGTCTGTACCCTTTTACATGAAGCTCATTATTATCTTGAAGCTTGGCTTTCCTGGCAGTAGTCCTGCTACCTCCTATATCCAAATAATGAAGGAAATCTAACTATAATGAAGCCAAGGCCTAAATTACTACTCAAAATATTAAAGTGTCTGGACCCACACTGGCAACATAATAAGCATGGAAGAAATCAAGTATATGTAGACAACAAAAGTTTGCTACCTCCTCATTGAAAAGAACTAAGGTTCTTTTCCATTCATATTCCTTAACTGAAAACAAAAGCCTAACAGAATTCCAAACTAGAGATTGAAGTCCAGTCACATTTTTCCAACCAATTTCTGACATGTGAATTGAAATGCGTTTCTTTTTGAACTTATGCATTGATTTCTTCATGTCTTTCACCTGTTTCTAGGTTTTTCATAAAAGTTGCATGGTCCTCTCCACCCCGCCTCCATTCCACACTGAGTACCAACCAAAATCATTTGGTCTTGGAACCAAAATTCAGATAGAGGAGGCTTTAATCAATAACTCACTTTCCCCAAAAGGATTTTGGCTCTCGTTTATCATCAGCACTTGGTATCTCTCCAACTAACAAGCTCCCTGCCCTCACATGTATAATCTGTATCACTGCATTTGTACTTAAAATAAAAAAATTGAATATTCTTATATGAATCTAAAAATATATTTTTATTTTAATATACCTATACTTCGTATATTTCAGTCTTCCCTTAGCTCTTTATTCTTTTGACATTCTTTTGAATAAATAAATAAATAAATAATTTTCTTTCTTTGAATATACTTATCTAACATATATTTGTGTTTATGAAAGTATTTTTATATTGCAAGTGATTATTCTTAACAATATTCATTTTGCCTAGAATTGAGCATTTAAAAATACAGAAGTCTATGCTGACAGAGCACACAAAAGAATGAAGAAATACAAAGGCAAATCAGTGATTAAAATGTAATGCAATAAGGATTTTCATGAGGTATCTGCACAAGGAGCAATATTAGTATAGAAGGTAGCAACTGATTCCTTCTGACAGCCAAACGTATTGAGCATATATTGCCATATTAACAAATGTGCTAAGCACATATGACCCATTTAATCATTATTACCATGCTCTGTGATAGGCACTGTTATAATGATGAGACACAGGCCAAAAAACAGAGCTAACACCATAGCAGAGTCAACATTCACACTGCTTGTTAGATAAGAATTATTAGATAAAACTCTGAAAGACTGAATGGCTTTTATTAGATGATAAAAGGGGAAAAGGGCAAACCAGGTGCTGGAACAGAATGGCCAACAGCCAACAGTCATGAGTATATTAAGAACCTGGTGAGAGATACCAGTGGGACAGGATTAGATAGATGAAGAGGGTGGCTAAGAGTGAGGCTTCATAGGCAGGCTGTGTCCAACTACTCATTCACCTGAATATCTAAAGATGAAGTCATTCCTTAAACATTTAGACTGTATGATGCTAAGATTAAACTACAACTATTAAAGAAGGAAGGGCTTAATAGCCTTAGAGCCCCAGTCCTAACATTTAGGGGAGAGACTAAAAAAGTAAAGAAGAAAGAACACAGCTGGAAGAGAAAGATCTTTATTTCTTCATGATTTTTATTGCAGCAAATCAACAAATTTACTACTCCCTATAATTTAACAGTCTTTGCCACAGTGAAGACAAACATCATTCCATTCAGGAATGTGTAGCAACAGAATTCTCAAGTCAGAAAAAATAATGAGTTTTATCTTTGAAATTCTTAATTATGTGGTGAGTAAATATATATGTGTGTATGTGTATACTCAACATTTCCACAGAATTGAAATGCTGTTGTTAGACACAACTAAAAATAAGTATCACTTTACAGATGCTTTGTTCATTTCTGAGTGAGGTCTCACTACACTACCACTTCAGTTTCTTTTCTTTCTCCTTTTTTTTTTCAGATAGGGTCTTGCTCAGTTGCCCGGGCTGAAGTGCAATGGCATAATCATAGCTCACTGCAGCCTCAAACCCCTTTGCTCAAGGGGCCCTGCCACTTCAGCCTCCTGAGTAGCTGGGACTACAGGCGTGCACCACCATGCTGGCTAATTTTTTAAATTTTTTGTAGAGATGGGGGTCTCAACATGTTGCCTAGGCTGGTGTCAAATTCCTGACCTCAAGAGATTCTCCTGCCTCACCCTCCTAAACTGCTAGGATTACAGGCATGAGCCACCACACCCGGCCCCATTCTCTCTTTTTTTTTTTCCTTCCTTCTACCCTTTTCTCCTTCCTTCCATCCTTCTTTCCTTTTGATATTCCTTTTACTCTTTCATTCTTTCTTTTAATTATAAGCTGAGGTGATTTTTATAATGGAACAGAGAACCTTCTACATTTGAATCACCAATTCAAAGCAGATCAACACAGGCACCAAAATCTGGCTGGTTTGTGATTAGTATGAAATGAAGTTTAAAGTCTCATAAAAATCAGAATCAGCACTGAAAGGAACTCTTTTTTTTTTTTTTTTTTTTTGAGACGGAGTCTCGCTCTGTCACCCAGGCTGGAGTGCAGTGGCTCAATCTCGGCTCACTGCAAGCTCCGCCTCCCGGGTTCACGCCATTCTCCTGCCTCAGCCTCTCCGAGTAGCTGGGACTACAGGCGCCCGCCACCACGCCCAGCTAATTTTTTTGTATTTTCAGTAGAGACGGGGTTTCACCGTGGTCTCGATCTCCTGACCTCGTCGTGATCCACCCGCCTCGGCCTCCCAAAGTGCTGGGATTACAAGTGTGAGCCACCGTGCCCGGCCTGAAAGGAACTCTTGTTTCCACTCAATCTATTTCTGTATTGTAACTTAACAAAAACTCTGTTTTATTGGGAGGCCAAGGTGGGCACGTCACCTGAGGTCAGGAGTTCAAGACTAGCCTGGCCCATATGGCAAAACCCTGTCTCTACAAAAAATACAAATATTAGCTGGGCATGGCGGGGGGTGACTGTAATCCCAGCTACTCGAGAGGCTCAGGCAGGAGAATCACTTGAACCCGGGAGCAGAGGCAGAGGCTGCAGTGAGCCAAGATTGCTCCACTGCACTCCAGCCTGGGCAACAGAGCAAGACTCCATCTCAAAAAAAAAACAACAAAAAAAAACTCTGTTTTAAATAGCTATGTAGAAATTCAACTATTTTCACAAGATAGTAAAATAATTTATGAAAAAAGTTCTTAACGATAAAACAATGATAAAACATTGTTTACATTTCCCATTTATAAACAGGCAGACAGGGAGACTGGTGAATCTTTTATTTACAGTTTTAAATCATTTCCTTTTTATAAACAGATAAAAACTAATCAGAAGATTCCATCTCCCTCCCACTCCCCGCTCCCCCCCCCCAACACACACACACCTTCATTCTTTCAATTTTATACCTTCCATCCCAGAAAAAAAAACTAAACAGTTCAAAATGGGGCACTTGGGAGATATCACTGCAACTGACCCCTACCTTCACTACATTAAAGGCGCCTTAATAGGAAATCTTCTACACTTCAGTCACTAATTTAAATTCTTCCAGATTTCCAGGTTTGTAGCATCACTCATTCATTTATTCAGCCAAATTTGTTTAGCACCTACCATAAGCAAGCTACTTCATTAGGCATTAGAAATAAAAAGATAAATAAGACATTCATTTATTCCCTCAAAATGCTGACTTCTAGAGACTGGAACCACATCAGCGAATAAAAAGGCAAAAGTTTCCATCCTAGTAAAACACACAATTTAATGGTGAAGACAGAAAATGTGAAAAATAGGTAAACCATAGAGTGTTAAGTATTTACATGCATAAGAGAAAAATGAAAGCAACTCTGCAAAAGCAGAGTTGTAATTTTAGAGAGGTAGACAGGGTTTAGTTTCTTTTTTCACAGAACTCAGTAAAGAAAGGCAAACTTTTCCTAAAAACTATGGCAATACAATGTGATAAATGCTACTAACTAAGTAATTGACAAAAATGCGAAGATTACATAACAGAAAGAGCTACTGATTGTTGGAGAAATCACAGAGGGAAGAAATCATCTGAATTCTGAAACAGAAGATGACATTCACAAGGAGGCTGGGAAAGAATAGGCAAAGGAACAGAATGTGCAAAGTCAGAGAGGCGGCATTTGGTGAATAATTGCTATTTATCAGCAGATAGTAGCAATTACCATTGAATTCAGAATGTACCATGTTCCAGATACTTTCACACATCATCTTTATTAACCCTCACAGTAAATCTGTGAGCTTATTAATAGTATTCCTATTTTTAAAATAAGAGCAAGACCAGAATGAAGATAGAAGGAGAGACTTAAAAAATAGGTTGAGGTGGGCCAGGCACAGTGGCCCACGCCTGTAATCCCAGCACTTTGGGAGGCCGAGGCGGGTGGATCACAAGATCAGGAGACCAAGACCATCATGGCTAACATGGTGAAACCCCATCTCTACTAAAAATACAAAAATTAGCCAGACGTGATGGTGGGCTATAGTCCCAGCTACTTGGGGGGCTGAGGCAGGAGAATCACTTGAACCAAGGAGGCAGAGGTTGCAGTGAGCCCAGATCACTGTACTTCAGCCAGGGCAACAGAGCGAGACTCTGTCTCAAAAAAAAAAAGAAAAATAGGTTGAGGTTAAACAGTTTGAATATTATCCTTTAAACAAGTCAACTGAATGTTTTAAGATAAAGAAGGGACATGATCAGAAGTTACAGGATTTTTAAATTGTAGACTGCAGTGTGGAGAACAGATCATTGGGGTTGGGAGGCAGAATGATAATAGGTTATTATTTATAATAATGAAAGGCTATAATTTAGTTAAAATGTGGCAAAGGCTTGATCTTAGCCAATAACAGTGGAAAAATTAAAAGTAGGATAAGAAAAACCTGGTAGCCAACTAAATTTGGGGGTGGAAGGGGAGTGGAAGGGCATAAAGAGGGGAGTATTCGGCAAATTCTAAATGTTCTAACTTAGAACATCTAGAAGGTGACACTATTAGCAAAGAAAAAAAGGCAAGGGGAGAAGATTGGGAGAAGAGAGGACGGAGATAAAAAGGGGTCTAAGTTTGAACGTCTTAAATACATCTTGGTGATACTGAAGTCAAGATACCCAGTGGGCCTGAAATGATGACCAGACTGATTAGAGAAAGATTTTGGAGTTAATACATTTGAGAATTGTTAGCAAGTATATCTTTGTATTAGTTAGAATTTTTTTGGTGGCAAAAGACAAAAAACTCAAATTGCTTATACAAGTAATGTAAATTCTTTTAGGCTGGTTGTAAAGTCTCTTAAAGTAAGGTGGACTTTCAAGTTTAGTTTAGTTAGGACTCCAGTTCTTTCTCTCCAATTTTTTTCAACTTTTCTTCCTTGTATCATGTCATCATGGTTTCACTTAGGGTAGCAAAATCCTGTAGCAATCCCCAATTTTATATCTGCATCCCACAAAATCCAGTAAAGAAATATTCTCTTTGCTACTTATTGAACAATAGTGCTAGGCATCTTTCTAGAAGAACTTGGGTGTCACACCCACCACTGTCAAGGTTGAAATTTCACTGATTAATATAGAATCAGCACCCCTACCCCAAACTATATGGATACTACATCATGGGGGAAGACCGGAATTAATGCTGGGGAAGCAATCCCAGTGTCCTTCTCAATCTCCTTCCAAGGCTGACAGTGGCTAATTGTTCCACTACCTAGCAGTACGAAGTTTTTATGAAGTCACATCTGAAAGAAAAAAGTATTTTTCTAAGATGGACCAACTTTTTAGGATTGAGCTTCCAATATCATCCAAATCCAACTACACTTCCTTATCAGAGGTAATGACAAAGTAAATATTCAGGCTATATGAGAAACTATATTTAAAATGTAAGTACTGAATAGTTTTCATAAATGTGAATGAAGAAAATCTAGCAGTGTTAACTAAGAATTCACTTTCCTCTTCCTCTATCTGCCTCTCACCCCAATCCCTACAGCAACTCAGTAGCAAAAGGACAACACCAAGGAACACAGACTGAAGAGTCGAAATCTTGGATGGGAGTTCTAAATAAGTTCTGGAAACTCTGGCCAAAAGAGACAGGGAAAGAGCCGATAAAGGCCTGTCACCTGAAGGAAATTCGTGGTTGCAATGAGGACACAGAGTGATATGTGCATCCAAGAGGGCACAGCAGGAACATGGAGAGCGAAGGATCTGTAGTAGGGACAAAGGTCAGAACAGATTAGCTTCATTTCAAAGGATGCTAGATGAACTCTTCCTTTCCGAAGCCTAGAACTGCTTAGGCCTTCCCCAGATCTTAATTGACACCCCTGGTTCAAATGAGTTAGGGAAGAATCCTTAAACAGTTTAGGTGAATTGTTAACTAGCTTAAGTTTTCTTCTAAGATGGTTAAGAAGGGGTCAAGGTGGAAATGAAGCTCAATCGTGGGGGAATACATTTAGTTATATTTCTTGCACACTTGCTTTTGTAATGCATTACAGAATTTTGTTTAAAGCAAAACTCTAATTCCACACTTGGCACCATTTGGTAACTTTTTAAAACTAACTCATTATTTCAGACCCCAGTCAATACTACTAATTTTACAACTGCAGAAAAGAAAATCATAAAACTGCACCGTGTCTCATGCAGTGTCATTCTGTGGTCAACAAAAAAGATATTTGCTGGATCAGTGAGTCCAGAGAGAGAAGTGATTTGCCAGATATGGCCCATTAGAGTACTAAGAATTTAGGGTTAGGTTTCAGCATTTGTTGCTGTCATTCAAGTACTAAATTTATATTTAGTTGGGACAGTGCGTAGAGTTTGAATAGCAGAATCTAAAGCATGTAAGACACTTTCTCGATTTAGCTGATTTTGAGAGTTACGCTCATTGAGCTAGAATGTTTCAAAAATGGTTAAATACAACTTTTTTTTGGTACTATGATAACTTTTGCTGAGGTAAAATGAGTTAGCAAGTAATACTGATATTCTATTTATCATTTTTTAAATTATCTAATTAGTCATTTAGAAGTCATTGTTCTTGGGATTTCAGGACATAAAACATGGTCAGTGGTGAAGGACAATAAATGCTCTCAATTTACAAGTGAAGATGTATGCCTAATTAGACAATAGTAGTAACATAAACATAGACGGTTAACACACTTTCTTTTTAAATGTATGTATCAAATCTATTAATAGCCTTAGAATGGTCTTGGCTGGGCGCGGTGGCTCACGCTTGTAATCCCAGCACTTTGGGAGGCTGAGGCGGGCGGATCACGAGGTCAGGAGATCGAGACCACGGTGAAACCCCGTCTCTACTAAAAATACAAAAAAAAATTAGCCGGGCGTGGTGGCAGGCGCCTGTAGTCCCAGCTACTCGGAGAGGCTGAGGCAGGAGAATGGCGTGAACCCGGGAGGCGGAGCTTGCAGTGAGCCGAGATTGCGCCACTGCACTCCAGCCAGGGCGACAGAGCGAGGCTCCGTCTCAAAAAAAAAAAAAAAAAAAAAAAAAAGAATGGTCTTTTACTAATAAAAGGACATAAAATTAAGGTTTTAAAATGTAGATATCTAACTAAATTAAGGCAATCAAATGAGCTAAATTTATACAAATGGGATCACATTTACAAATCTGGGAGAAATTACTTTACTTCTAAGTAAAGACATTGCAACATCCCTGGGAAAAATTAACATTGATGTTATAGGAGGCTACTGAGTAGGAAAATGAATGACAAAGTCTAGGAAATCATACTGTGGCTGAATGATTAACAGAAATGCATCTGTGAAAATTAGAAGGAGATTCCGAGGAATGACAAGTATATGTAATATATGTACTTACATATTACAAAATGCAAATTATCATGACTGTACAGTTGGAACTACTTTTCAAGTGTGGGGATTATAGTTTGAGTGGTGTCTGGTGGAATACATTCTCCAACCCATCATCAAAGTGTGTAACATCCTCATTTTTTCCACCTTTGGGTTTATAGTTTGGATGCCTGTGCTATATATAAAAAGAAAAGAATGTATTTTTGAGAAGCCCTGGCTCAGAAATCATAGCTTTGGTGTTCATTTTACTGCTTTTGGGGGGCAAGTCTTTTTTTTACACTTTAAGTTTTAGGGTACATGTGCACAATGTGCAGCTTTGTTACATATGTATACATGTGCCATGTTGGTGTGCTGCACCCATTAACTCATCATTTTACATTAGGTATATCTCCTAATGCTATCCCTCCCACCTCCCCCCACCTCATGACAGGCCCCGGTGTGTGGTGTTCCCAACCCTGTGTCCAAGTGTTCTCATTGTTCAACTCCCACCTATGAGTGAGAACATGCAGTGTTTGGTTTTCTGTCCTTGCGATAGTTTGCTCAGAATGATGGTTTCCAGTTTCATCCATGTCCCTACAAAGGACATGAACTCATCCTTTTTTATGGCTGCATAGTATTCCATGGTGTATATGTGCCACATTTTCTTAATCCAATCTATCATTGATGGACATTTGGGTTGGTTCCAAGTCTTTGCCATTGTGAACAGTGCCACAATAAACATACATGTGCATGTGTCTTTATAGCAGCATGATTTATAATCCTTTGGGTATATACCCAGTAATGGGATGGCTGGGTCAAATGGTATTTCTAGTTCTAGATCCTTGAGGAATCGCTACACTGTCTTCAACAATGGTTGAACTAGTTACAGTCCCACCAACAAAAGTGTTCCTATTTCTCCACATCCTCTCCAGTACCTGTTGTTTCCTGACTTTTTAATGATCGCCATTCTAACAGGTGTGAGATAGTATCTCATTGTGGTTTTGATTTGCATTTCTCTGATGGCCAGTGATGATGAGCATTTTTTCATGTATCTGTTGGCTGCATAAATGTCTTCTTTTAAGAAGTGTCTGTTCATATCCTTCTCCCACTTTTTGGTGGGATTGATTTTTTCTTGTAAATTTGTTTAAGTTCTTTGTAGATTCTGGATATTAGTTTTGGGGGCAAGTCTTTACCTGTTTCAATCTTAGAAGTCTTTTTGTCTCATTAATTTGTTAATTTTATGCTTTCCACTTTCTTTTCAACTTTATCCAGGTAATTCCTCCCAAAAAATATTCAATAACTATAATAAATCAATGTATGTTTTAGTAATTTCAAATGATAGGTCCACATATATAAACACTATCATAACAATTAATTACCCTACTTACTACCCCTCTACAAATATGATAAAGAGGCCATACTGGCAGATCTGTTAATGATAGAAGTTTTCTGTCCCACCAAAGAATGTGATTGATAATAGACAAAGAGTTGCAGCACAGCTGAAATTAACAACTGCCTGACAGGTGTCTTCAACTCTGCTCAAGTGAATTCTGTGACATCTGCTTACCAGAGAGCACACATATAAGGTGTGTGAGCTCACTTTGCTAGACTATGAAAATGCATTTGAAATCCAAAGAGGAAGCAGAAAATGAATTTGACAACGATATTTGAGTACCTTTCCTTGGGTTAGAACTTCTCGTATCACTAAATAAGCAAAGTAAGATATAAGTACACCAAATGACTCATAATATTTCTTTACTTCTATAAAATGTAATCCTCTATCTCTCAAATATTGAAAGACTACTATTGTTATTTATTAATTTTTTCTTGATGGTCTGCACATTGTTCACAAAAATGTCTAGTAAGCAATGCTTGCTAAAATTTTTGAATGAAGATTCCTTTTAACGATGATACTGATTTATGCTATTATAAATTCATGAAGATTTCCAAATACAATTTATTAGTAACAACAGCATTGACATACAGTTGGAAAATTGCAAAAATTATTAGAAGACAATTTAGGTGGGAAGAAGATAAATAAGACACAGCATCTGCACTTTACATATTATAGTGTATTAAACAAGAGTTCTCTAGATAAGTGTTAATTAATGCAACTCTATTCCTGGGGACTAGACACTGTAGAACATAGTATTTGTTCAATAAATCATTTTTGAACAAATAATCATTTCTATTGAACTGATATAGCCCATCTATCCCTGATAGATTAGCCTTCTAAAACACCTAGAAGATATTCCTCCTCCAATAATCTTCAATGGCTCCCAACTTCCACCAGAATAAAATACATTCTTTGCATTAAAAGGACTCCACAACCCAACTTGTACTTTTTTTTTTTTTTTTTTTTTTTTGAGACTGAGTCTCACTTTGTTGCCCAGGCTGGAGTGCAGTAGCACGATCTCGGCTCACTGCAACCTCTGCCTCCCAGGTTCAAGCGATTCTTGTGCCTCAGCCTTCTGAGTAGTTGGGATTACAGGTGCCCGCCACCATGCCCGGCTAATTTTTTTTTTTATTTTTAGTAGAGGCGGGGTTTCACCATGTTGGCCAGGTTAGTCTCGAACTCCTGACCTCAAGTGGTCTGCCATCTCAGCCTCCCAAACTGCTGGGATTACAGGCGTGTGCCTCAGTGCCTGGCCTTTCCTTTGACTTTCTTTTTATCTCTTCTCATATCCCTTTACACAAGGCAGCACAGCAGAGTGAGAAGAACAATGCTTTTGAGCTCAGAATGGCTGCTGGGACAGTACAGGAAACCTGATTTACTAATGTATGATACTTTGTATGACATTTGAATATATGAAACTCTTTGAACTTCTCTTTTTATTACATAAAGGTAATTAATACCTGGGGGAAGTTTAAACATAATAATAAAGATGCACTTAGCACATATGGCACAGAACAGATCCTGGGCTTGTACTCTGATACTGTTGAGATAACTTTCTCTCTTTTTTCAATCAAGTTGTATACTTTCTACTTTTGTTTAGTGTTTTCTTCCTTCTAACCTCGGACTGGAAAATCCACCCTATTGTACTTGGACCTAAATCCTATTCCATTCTGTAAGTCAAATCAAAAGCTACCATTTTAGATAAGAACCATATTCAAGTACCAGGCAGTTGTAAACACAGCGTAGTCAACTAATTACAGATGGTCCCAAGAAATTTTATGTACACAGAGAAGACAATTTAAGGCACTTTTAAGCTACCAACAAAGCTTCAAAGATACTACAGCTTTAAGAGTAAAGACGTGATGGGGAGGATGGCAAACCAACAACATGGTTAACTTCATAAATGTCATAGGTTCTGTGAAGGCTCTGTGACTTCATGAGCCCAGAGTTGTTACTCTTTTTTTGCATTCATTATTAACTATTGTACATAGCTGTGAGGCACACACAGCTTTGAAATATTAATTATTTCTTTGGCTATATCTATTAGTTCCCCAGCTTGTAATTACTTGAGAACAAATAAAAGGCCAAATCCATAGTCTCTCCATCAGTGCCTTCTACATAGTAGGTATTCAACAAACGTTTGAGTGACTATTACTTGTAGATTATCAGATACTGAAAGTCTTGTGACTTTTTTTCAATTATGTTAGTACATTTTAAAATGTTGTTTTCTGCAAGTCATGCAAGCCAAATATAAGTGGATGTAAATAATTCTGAATGCACCTTACGGAGTTCCCCAATTTTTTAAAGGTCTATTTCTTCTGGTAGCCTCTTAATACAGGAAACTGAAATATGAAGAAATAAAGTGTGGTACCCAACATGATGCAAGTACTGGCAAAAGCAGAAACTAGTTGCTGTTAGGTTCTCCTATTCAGTGGTTCTCAACTTTGGCTACACATTAAAATCATCTGGGTAAATTCTTAAAAATACCAATGCCAGGCCAATTATCCTAATCTCTAGGGTAGGGCCAAGGCGCTGGTAACTTTTTTAAATTCCCCAGGTGACTCAAATGTGTATCTGTGGTATAAAGCCACTGTACCTCTCGTAATTCCCATGTACAATGTGATTGCTAAGCGTTCCTGAGAAAATCATTGCCTAAGGTCTCTTCCGCCCACTATCGTTTTCTGGGTTTTAAACACAGTCATGCAACACTGAATGATAGGGATACATTCTGAGATATGCATTGTTAGGCGATTTTGTCATTGTGCAAATGTCATAGAGTGTACTTATACAAACTTAGATAGTATAGCCTACTACACATCTAAGTTGTATGGTATAGCCTATTGCTCCTAGGCTACAAACAACATGCTACGGTACTGAATAGTGTAGTCAACTGTAACACAATGGTAAGTGTCTGTATATTTAAACATATGTCAACATAGAAAGCTACAGAAAAATACACTATTATAATCTCATGGGACCACTGCCATATATGTGGCCCATCATTGAACAAAATGTCATTATTTTGGTGCATGTATTTGAAACTGTGATTCTTTACCTCTTAAACTATTACACTTACTTTTCTCCTGAGTAGCATGCTTTAGATAAATCTCTAAGTAATAGTTCCTCTAGTTTCTTCAGAAACATAAACACACATGCACAATTTTAGTAGAAGAAAAGATGCTCTACTTTATTACAAGAAAATGTATGTCTGTGTGATTTGAGACTTTTATGATATCTGCTTAGGTTGTGTAAGGGAGGCCCTAAAATATACCTTTTCATCCTTTCCTTGTGAATCAATCCATCATAGCGGTTTACCTAATCCATTTTTATTAAATATTGTTTATCACTTCTGTACTGCTATCTATCCAACATCTTTCATTCTGATTGGCTTAGCCTTAAGAAAAAACTAACGCACGTTAACAGGCAGTAGAAAAATTACCTCTTTCATGAGCTCAGTGGTCTGAAGGTGCACGCTACATCAGGGGTGGCTGATGCCAGGTGGCTGGCTTGCGACACTTAGGAAGTCCCTCACACCTGTCAAGGGAGGCAGACTGCAAGAGAGAAGGCGAGTCTGACTGAGCAGGCGCGTAAGGGCAAACCCTGCTCCCAACTGCTGCTAGCAGAGCTCTAAAAATAAAGCGACAAAAGCACGGGGAAGGCAGAATGAATTCTTAACACTTGTACTCTTCTATTTCTGTCTGTTACGAAGCAGGTGATCTCAGTACCAAGCGATGAGTCTTTTAACTTTCTGTATCCCTCACTTTCAGAAATGATCCTCATGACTGCATTCATTCCAGCTGTTTCAAATTCATAATCATAAAAAGAATCTTTTTTAATCTTTCAAGACTGCCCTCTCCCTCATAGGATTACATTCTAAAATAAGCTTCTTTGATATTCATTTGCCTATTTCGCTTTGAAGATTTTTTTTCACATGTATTATTCTGGAAAACAAAATGTTTATTCCTTTAATACTTTATATATTCTTTGAGAGAAGCAAGAGTTTTAAAAAGCCATTCCTTTATCTAGAGAGTGTCTTCCAGGTAACAATCGCTAGTCTAGAGAAAGTGAAAGTATGAACTTGTTAGCAACATCTTTTAATGGCCCTCCAAGTAAGGCCATATTTATTATAAATGTTATTTTAAATAATCTGGCGCCTGAGCAGCTCTGCGTGAGAGGGGAATGCAATGTAGTGCTTGAGAGAAAGTTTGAAATCAGATAGACCTGAGTTACAGCCCTGCCCCACTATTACTGTCTATATAGTCCAGAACAGGTGATTTAACTGCTCAATACTTCAGTGTCTTCATTTATAAAAAAGAAAATAATGTCTTTCCCTGTTTTATAGAATTGAGGCCAGAATTAAATAATATAAGCAAAACACTACCATACTGCTTGGTATCTAGTACTCAATAGATGCCACCAATTATTATTATTGCTAACAACAAATTTGTAACCAAATAAACAGCTGATGGTTCAAAAGACAAAGAAGTAATATTATTTAAAATATGTTGCTGACATTTTAAAATAAGCACCTATATGTACATCCAAGAATCTAAAACCTCAAAGCCTATTCTCCATACAGGTATGTGGACACCTTGCCTCTTCCCATTCTTTCTGGTATATGGAGCAGAAGAGCTAGAAGTAGAAAATATCTTGGGGAATTTTTCCTGAGTAGTAGTCTTCACTGGAGACACTTCTGCATTTTAATGCATTTCTCACAACAGGCATGCACAGGACATGTCTAAATTTGCTGAGAAGTAAAAAATTTCACAGCAATTGAGAGTACCTCAAGATGTTAAACTCCTTACCTCAAGCCAAACGAAAACTAAATCACACACACACACACACACACACACGCACACACTCCCCATTATCTGGACTTGCAAATCCCCAAAAAACCCTCTTTCATAGTTAATCATTACCACTTTACCAAAATCTCAAATGGTACTGCTGAGCTGCCATCCACATGACAGCTCATCCACATGAGGTGTCACCAAACACATGACAAGTCATTTTTAAATCCAAACTTTGATGAAGACACCAGGCCTGTATATATACTTCAAAACATCATGTACATAATAAATATATACAATGTTATCTGTGCATTAAAAACACAAAAACAAACCAGGCCATATCTCACAGGTATTTGTATCTAGACACTTGATCAGTCTTCCAGAAACTGTTGAGGGCTTCACTTATATATTTTTAACTGTGTTCAAAGCTATCAGTGCTTGTAACTTTTATTTATTTATTTATTTATTTATTTTGAGACAGAGCCTTGCTTCGTCACCAAGGCTGGAGTGCAAAGACACAACCTCAGCTCACTGCAACCTTCGCCTCCAGGGTTCAAGCGATTCTCCTCCTTCAGCCTCCCGAGTAGCTGAGATTACAAGCACAGGCCACTAGCCCGTCTAATTTTTTGTATCTTTAGTAGAGATGTGGTTTCACCATGTTGGCCAGGGTGGTCTCCAACTCCTGACCTCAAGTAATCTGCCCGCCTCAGCCTCCCAAAGTTCTGGGACCACAGGCGTGAGCCACTGTGCCCGGCCTAGTGCTTGTAACTATTTAAACCATTTTCTCTGATTTGGTTCTCAAAGAACGTGGAAATCATTTGTTAGTCTCTTGGTAACTACTCGGTTTATTTCTGAAAGATATACCAAGAATTGATTATTTTCTAATCAGAAAATATCACGATCTGATCAGAAAATCATCAATTATTGGTGTAAGTGGGTAAAATTATGCAGAAATCTATGTTAAAAAGTACTTGATATTCAAAAAGTCTATTTAGAGTGAACATTATACATCTCCCTTGAAACTATCAAAACATTGTGTTAAATTCAGAATTAATTCAGAATTAATAACAGAAACATTTCTCATTATTTTTCTCAAATGACAAAAGGAGAAAGCTCTAAAGTGTTTATAAGTCACTCAAATAAGCATTAACGGTTTGTTAAAAGTGAAATATTTAGTTTGCTAAATTCTCTTAACTGTAATAATTTAATCTTAAAAATTAGAGTACTATTATTTGAATTAGTCCCATATCTATATGTTATTTCTATGTTTTCATGTCGAACAGATTTTGATAGACTACCTCAGTATTTCTTACATAACATTTCCAAGTAGTTCATAATTGAACATTTCTTAGTCAATCGCTTTTAATCTTTTATATTTTGTCTGAGGAACAATTTTTATATCTGTGCAAAAGAAACTTCATATTAATTTATTAATTTTTCATCTCTAATATTTAACATTTACCCAAGGAAAATGGGTCATCAGCAAGTTTATTTCTACTCATGCCCTGGTTTCTCTGCCAAAGAATTGTTGTGTCTGCATTTTCAGGCCAGGGCTGTGAAGTGCCTCTTCAGAGTCTTCCCACCTCTGCCTGGCTGCAGAGCTTCACCCTCATGACCTACATCTCCCTAGGGAGCCCCAGGACAATGGCTGACATTGGGTTTGGCTCTCAAGCCCCATCATTCCTTAGGAAAATAAATGGACTTGTTCTATTATTCATACTTGGCAGGAAAACATTTGTTGAGATATTACCATTCTTTCCCAAACGGCTCCATTGTAAACAATGAGTCTTAATTGCAGTCAAATCCTTTGTAAAGACAAAGTAATTTAGGAAAAATATAAAGCTTTTAAGGTGGTAGATGTAAATACTTAATGTGTTAATTATTGTTAAAATGAGCCTATAAGTGATCTAAGAAACAATCTTGTTCTATTGGCTTTGTTTCTTCAGAGACTAAACACTGCTCGAACTATGATGGGAAATGCTTATTAAATTATTTGATTAATATATATACACACATACATATATATACTCACTAATACAGAATATAATATATATAATGAAAATATACCTTGAATTATTTTATTAATGATATACTATCCTGAATAAAAGTTTAACTAATGAAGTACTAGAATAATAATCTGAGAGGTAATAATAATACAGTCAAAATTTTATTTAGTTGGTCAACAAATAAATCTGGAGCAAAATCATAGCATGCAATTACTGGTGTCTGCACTTCATCACTTTTAACGATGTCCAAACTTCATTTCAACTACAAGATGAGCTCAGAAAAAGCAGTCCTCAAGCAGCCCATTCACCAACCTAAAGGCAAGATTAATGGTATAAAAATCCAACATGATGGCTTACTGGAAAAGATGAATAGCCTGATATCACATGTAAACATTGTGCTCTACAGTCTTCAAAGTATTCACATATACACTGCCTCATTTGAAAGTCACAACAACACATGGTGCTAGAGAAGGGAGTGAATTTGAATGCATTTTACTGATGAGGAATGGAGATGCAGAGATGTTTATTGCTGTACCCAAGGACCCCTGGCTAGTATGAAACGCCACAATCACATCTGACCCCACACACGTATTACAGAACTGGTTAAGGAAATATGAAACAAACATGGCAAAAGAAATAAATAGTGGGAAGACCTACTAAACGTAACTATGGACAATAATCTACTGCATACTAATTTGTGGGAAGCAAGAGCAGCAATGAGTATTAAAAGCATGTATAAAAGCATTCCATCCAGGGAGGCCAGGGTGAACATAGTGTCAAGTCCTGAAAGTGAAGACACACCATATTGATTCAGGCTACAAGTGATTCTGATCCATTCGAAGGAGGTGTATGTGTCCAGAATGTTTACTGTAAAAATATCTTCTTCAAGAAGTTGAACTTAACACTCAACAGCCAGCATTAACAGCTCAAAGTGAGCCTGGACTTTGATTCTACATGTCCATACACCCTAGAAGTGGACACCTCTGTAAAACTGACTGTTTAGTGCACTGGTTATAGCTACTCATTCATATTTATAATCACATCATTATCATTCTGACAATGCATATATTAACAAATTCATATTATCTTAAAATGCCCCAAAATAGAAGGTACTATTCTTACATTACCTTATTTAGGGGAAGAAGAAAAACAACTTTCTAAATTAGCTCCCTTTCTTATTAAACAAGTCTTTAAAAGCCTAACGTTTCTCTTTATTTCTTGGGAAATCTGTCTGGAAAGAATCATCCCATTCATCCATCACACATTTTCCAAACCTGGAGCAGATCCCCTGTGATTGTACCACAGAAGAGTACAGGAAGACACATCAGATACAAATCTCTTTGTCCAAGAATGCTAGAAAAAATTCCTAGGCATGAAGTCTGCAAGTTGCATAAAAATACCTGAAATTGGCCTGGTGCGGTGGCTCACATCTGTAATCCCAGCACTTTGGGAGGCCGAGACGGGCAGATCACCTGAGGTCAGGAGTTCGAGACCAGCCTGGCCAACATGATGAAACCCCCGTCTCTACTAAAAATACAAAAATCAGCTGGGCATGGTGGTGGGCACCTGTGGCCCCGCTACTCGGGAGACTGGGGCAGAAGAATCACTTGAACCCAGGAGGCACTGCAATGAGCTGAGATCACGCCATTGCACTCTAGCCTGGGCGACAAGAGTGAAACTCCATCTCAAAACAAACAAACAAACAAAAAACCTGAAATTTTGGTCTATAGGACCTAATAAACAGGCAACACTGCATGTATTCTCATTCTGGTCAGGTAGATTAAGTATTACTCTTACCCAGTCATAGGCTGTGTGCTACATAAGACTGAATTTTGTCTTTAGCTTAATGCACTGCATCTTTTTTTTTCTTTAATCAGGCTTACTGCTTTAGATTTAGATTAATCTTAATTTAATTAATGTATATTTTCTTATAACAGAAAAAAATGCCCAGAAGAAAAGCAAGATGGATGAATCAGTGTGTGTAGATCAGTATGTGTACACATAGCCAGCAAAAGATCATATTTTGGAATCCAAACACAGGAAAGATTGAATACTAAATACTCAAAAGGATTATTTTAGAATTCCTTTAGAATTACAGGTGTGAGGTGGCTCACACCTGTAATCCCAGCTCTTTGGGAGGCCAAGACGGGTGGATTGCTTGAGGTCAGGAATTCAAGACCAGCCTGACCAACATGGTGAAACCTCGTCTCTACTAAAAATACAAAAATTAGCTGGGCGTGATGGCAGGCACCTGTAATCCCAGCTACTCAGGAGGGTGAGGTAGGAGAATCACTTCAACCTGGGAGGCAGAGGTTGCAGTTAGCTGAGATCACGCCACTGCACTCCAACCTGGGTAACAGCGCAAGATTCTGTCTCAAAAAAAAAAAATTAATACAGAATTTAAAAATCTCATTTAAAATGTAATCATTGTAATAATTGTGGTATATGACAGTATGATCCACCAGTCCTTAAATGACTGAATAGTGATGTCATGAGCATCCCAACAGAGCATCAAAAAGAAGGTAATGATGTCTGGATTAGTTTGTTCAGGATACCATAACAAAATATTGTCAACTGGGTGGCTTAAAACAACATAAATGTATTGTCTCAGGGTTCAGGACACTAAAAGTCTGAAATTAAGGTGTCAGCAGGGTCATGCTCCCTCTGAGAGCTCTCAGGGAAGATCTTTTCAAGTTCTCTCCCCTTGCTACTAGTAGTTCTTTGGTGTGTGGCAGCATAACTCCAGCCTTCACATGCACTCTCCATTTATAGCACTGATCGTGTGTACATGTCTGTGTCCAAATTCTTCCTTTTTATAAGGACATGCATCATATTGAATTAAGGGGCCACCCTACTCTAATATGATCTGATCCTAACTAGTTACATCTGCAAAGACCCAATTTCAAAATAAGGTCGCATTCTGAAGTATTGGGGGTTAGAAATTCAACACAGGAATTTTGGGGGAGCACAAGTCAACCCATGTAGGTACTTGACAGCAGTCTCATATGTAATGCCTAAATTAGGATTGTTCTTGATATTAACGGTTTGCATAACTTGGCTACTTGCAGCGGTTTAAAGCCCTTAAACTGCTATTGTGGAATATAATACATAGTAATTATCCCATTTCTTAATGCATATAAAGGAAAGAGTGATCCAGCATATGAAGAGGCAAGAAGTGTTTCTCAGTCATTGTGGTTTATTCAAGTTAATGTATCTACAATCTACATATATGTATAGAAGTTGATAAATATATAGTTTCACTACATGTTACATATACACATTAGTAATATATAATCCAAATTTCCTAAAGATCACACCATATGGCAGATGTATTAGTGAGATAGCCTCAGCATAGGGCCACCATAAAATCTGTTGTCTGACCTGAACACTTTTGAGAGTGAAAGGGCACTATTAACAATTAGGCTAGACTACAGGCAAAAACCAGAGGGTCCTAGTCATATCCAATATGACAGTAAACAAAGGGGAAGAGCCGAATTCAAATAAAATGATAGTAGGTATAGAATAGACTTTTACCAAATTTGTCTGTAGTAGGAAAGGGAAAGACAGTGATCCTTCTGCTCATTTATAAATATTGAGTACCTAAAAAAGGGGGGAGATCAGTGTGTGAAAAATGCATTAGATTTTGCATATAATGAGAATGTAACATATCTATGTTTTGTAAATAAAATGACATACAAAAAAAGTGTTATGGAAAGGACAATATTAAAAGGAGACACTAACCACATCAACATAGGTCTTTCTAGTCTTTCCTAAGACAATGTATTAAGACTGTTCTCAAGCTGCTATAAAGAACTGCCTGGGACTGGGTAATTTATAAAGAAAAGAGGTTTAATTAACTCACAGTTCCACAGGGCTAGGAGGCCTCAGAAAACTTACAATCATGGTGGAAATGGAATCAAACACATCCTTCTTCACATGGCAGCAGGAGAGAGAAATGAGTGCCCAGCAAAGGAGGAAGTCCCTTATAAAACCATCAGATCTTGTGAGAACGAACTCAGTATCATGAGAATAGGATGCGAGAAACCGGCCCCCTGATTCAATTGTCTCCACCTGGTCCCCCCTACCATGTGCGAGAAACCGGCCCCCTGATTCAATTGTCTCCACCTGGTCCCCCCTACCATGACACATGGGGATTATGGGAACTACAATTCAAGATGAGGTTTGGGTGGGGACACAGCCAAACCATATCAGACAATAAGAGTAGAATGCATCTGAAATATTTAGGAGCCCCATTAATGCCAATCAACTAAAGAAGTGAAATATTGTATTATTTCTTCTTTGTAGAAAGAAGAAAAAGAAGCAGAGATATTACTTTTTGATAGAATAAAGCAAAAGATATTACTTTTTGATAGAATAAAGCAAAAAAAATAATAAAGTAACAGAGATTCTGGGCTTCCATTTTCCCTCATGTAATAGCATTCCCTCCTAACCAATGTAGACAGTGATCACTGGGATTTCTCTGTTTCTATAATACACCACTTTATGGTATCATTCTTGTAAGTGCACTCTCCTATAAGACAACAAGCATTATCCATTTACAGAAAAAGTAGACGAGCAGGACGGGCGCCGTGGCTCACGCTTGTAATCCCAGCACTTTGGGAGGCCGAGGCAGGCGGATCACGAGGTCAGGAGATCGAGACCACGGTGAAACCCCGTCTCTACTAAAAATACAAAAAAATTAGCCGGGCGTGGTGGCGGGCGCCTGTAGTCCCAGCTACTCGGAGAGGCTGAGGCAGGAGAATGGCGTGAACCCGGGAGGCGGAGCTTGCAGTGAGCCGAGATTGCGCCACTGCACTCCAGCCTGGGCGACAGAGCGAGACTCCATCTCAAAAAAAAAAGAAAAAGAAAAAGTAGACGAGCAGAAACACCTGGTATTCTTTTCATACTCACCAAGACATTTTTGGTGTATCAGAGTTCAGGCCAGCCCTATAAAATTTCAGAGCCATATACAAGACTAAACACTATATGCCTACAAGTAAAGCATCACACTGTCATGAGCCTGTCCCCAAAGTGCTTTTATTGTTTCGGGGACTCTGTAATTGTACCTCTCTGAAAAAAGCCAAGCACTTTCAGCCAAGAAAAAAAATCTTCATTAGTTTACTATGCAGCTTTCCCAGGTGAAACAAATACCCTTAGCAAGAATGTGTGTCCATGTTAATTACAGCTTGCCCACAGGCCACCCTGGCAACTGTCCAGCCTTCCTGATATCTACAAAGCATTTTATGCAGTATGCACATGGGCAGGATAGATTGCCTAATTTCCGCTCCAGACCCAGCAGGAAAGAACAGACACTAGTACCTTTCTGCTAAAGACATGTTTCACTGCAAAATTTTCCTTCAGGAAATTCACACATCTCCAGGAACAAGGGAAATTTACCCCTGGACATTTGACTGTACATTACATAATCACACTTCCTGCTTTACCAAGCACTAAATTTAACAGCTTAATTTAGAAAATCATTTGAACTACCCAATTTACCTGTTTTAATAGCATGCTCGTTATCAGGAATTAATGAATAAAACTCACTGATGTGATAAAACTTTAGCAAAATGCAAACACCACATCAGGATTATGAGAGTCAGCCAGAATTGGACACCACTGGCCACAGAAACATGTATCACGGGTCAATTTACTATGCAGATTCAACTAGATATCTGCATTAAAGTAAAAGCTTAGATCAGTGGTTTTCAACCCGGGGTGATTTTGCGCCTCAGGAGACATCTGATGATATCTGGAGACATTTTTTATTGTCATGACTTGAGGAGGGATTGCTTACTGGCATTTACTATGTAGAGGCCAAGGATGCTGCTAAAATCCTACATTGCAAAGGACAGTGCCCCCCCGCCTTCCCACTTCAAAGAACTGTCTGATCCAAAATGTCAATAGTCCTGAGGTTGAGAAATTCTGCCTTAGGTTATGTGAGAAAAATTCGTGGTTTTGCATTAATTCTGTGTGTTAATACTATGTTCCACAGATGCATTTTAATAGACATTAATAGTTATTTTCAGTCAAGTTTCTCTGATACGATTCTCCTACCTTGTCAAAATTATGAATTGTCACCAAATACTACACAATGAAGTACAAACAAGTTCTATAAAATTAAAATAAAATAGTCTAACATTCATCGTGCTGTGTCTGAATTTAGGAGAGATGAAGGACTGGTCAGAAATATAAATGGCCAGCATTCCTGATATTTTCCTGGCATCTACAAAATGCAAAACTAAATTACATGTAATGTTAATTGAGGATTCCAAAGATCTCTTAATTTCCAGTTTTCATCCATTACCAACTCATGATTGTTTTCTTTTCCCCCTTAAATATGAAGCTTGCACTGCTTTTAACCTACCACATTACCAAGGTCAGAAACAGAACCACTCTCACTGTCAGATAAAAGCACGAGAAAAGTATTTACAAATGTACTTAACTAGACATAAGATGGAAATCCAGTTCTGTCTCTTAAAAAATGCTAGAAATCTTCTCTGTGATATACTTTAAAAGGAATAATTGCTTTAAATGTTTTGAAGTCCTTGCCTCATTATTTATAAACAACAACTTTGCAGAGTACTTGCCTGTGATAAATTTGTATTATGTTTTATGTGGATCAAATTTTTGACCTTCAATTCAGAATGACAAAAAATAGAAAAATCATAGCGAGCAGGAAAAAAAAAATAAGGCCACACTTTTCTCTAATGTTGGTTGTTATTTAGTCCTTTATGGATAACATGCAACTATCTTTTACACTTCCTCAAGTCCATATCCTTCAAAACATCTTTATTCTTCTTATCCTGATGTTCCGTCCCTCAATCTACCACACGGATATTCAGGTATCTATACTTGTATTAAAAAGCCCTTGTGCTTTATTATTACAAAATACAACATACAGGGCAGTTTTTTCCTGGCCATGCTCAGCTTATCAGAACTACTTTATTATGCACCACTGATCTCTATTTAAAATGATGATTTTGTTTTAGAACAGAATCTAATGTTCTAAGGAGACAGTATCTGATGTGAAAAAGGGGAAAACTTCAGGAAGCATTCTTTCAAAACCTACTCCATGACTTTATGCCAAGACATTGGTAAGCAAACTTTCAGAAGAGATATCCCAGAAGCTCCTCTTCTGAAACAGTATTTGGCAGTAGCAATCACAAGTCAGAACAGAACTACAAAATAATTACCTCTTAAAAAATACAGTCTGCATTTAAATGGTCTACACAGCAGAGATTTATCTGTGCTAATAAACTCTCTTTAAAATGACATCACTAGGAAGATTCTGCTTATCCAACGGTTTGAGACAGAAGGGTTCCTTTGAATTTTAGAGGGGAGAGGGCTCAAATCATGGGTGAAACAAAAACAAGAATTTGAATTTGATCAATCAAGGAAGAGTGTTTGGGCACTGATACTCCAAAAAAGGATAAATATCATGGGAGAAGGGCAGGGAAAGAGAGGCAGATGAACACAAAGCCAAATTTCATCACAGTTGATGATTGCCTCCTGCACTACTAAGAATGCTTATATCCCTTTCAAGGTGCTTACCTCCATACAGGGCTTGCTCAGAACTCATCAGACCACAGATGCATATATGTGCCTTAATTCACCATCTCATTGCACATGAGGATGGCCAGGGAAGATAAAGAAAAACACAAAAAATCTTATTTCAGGACTTTCTGAAGTCTACAGAATGATCTTACAGATAATTTGGAATCAACAATTCTGGTCTCCAAAAATTTCCCATGATGCAGTAAATGTTTTGGTGGCTTCATCCATTTATATTCCTTAAACATACTTTGTCTTTTATTCCATGGATCCTTGAGAAAAGGCCTAACCATCCCCTAAGTGAAGCTGTTTACAAAGAAGAGAATACTTAATTTTTAGATGTGAGGTTTATGAGGCAACATCTGGCTTTAAATGCCCATCCCATATTTTTAGCCAAATTGCAAATAAAGTAATTAAAATATTCGTGTTTAAGGGTCATCTGGCCAAGATACTTTAAATGATGTGCACATAAAATGTAATAATAATTAATATTTTACTGCAATAATTAACTATAATGGTCACCGAGGTGTTGGACAATTTCTATTGGTAAGATTTCAGCAGATATCTCTTAGAGTCATGGCCTCTGAATTCTCTTTCTTGAAGATTTTCATCCTTGATGAATAACCTCCATGATGTTATTTATAAGGAAATTTATCAATAACGTATTTGTTGTGAGCTTTACCCAGAAAATCACTTAAAAGGGAAAAGCTAGTCTAGGAAGTTTAGTAAGAGTATGTCTAGCACTATTTATATTGGTATTCTTCTTGACCTGACATTGTAACTATTATCTGGGAGATGCAGCATCTTTGTAAAAAGATCTAGTTTAATTCAATTAGTTTTAAGTGACCTACTGGAAAACAGAATAAGGACCCCTCAAGAGAGTCTTAAAAACACATAACTCTGATTTTCTAGGAAACTAGTTTATCTCAACAGTCTGGAAAAACTCCATAAAAGTTCTTGAGACAGCTGTTCAGGAAGAAGTGTATAGTGACAGATATAATGTAGTAAGGACTGCATGGAAAGGCATTTAAAAAAATAGATAACCTTGTACTAGTCTTTTGATATAATTTATGCCTTGGTTTCATTAGGTAAAATCCTACGTGCAACATAGAACATCATTGGCAACAGGCTGTCAGAAAAATCTCCAGTAGAACAGAAAATAAGCAAAAGATGCTTTGTCAAAAAAAAAAAAAATTCTGTGCATTTTAATTCCAGTGTGCACAGATGCCTGGAAAGAAACTGAAGTCCACAAGATGAAAAAGCTCTGCAATTCTCACTACTTGCTAACTGAACATCTGAACCAAAATTAAATGACACATTCCATTCCTTGAAAACTTTTAATTGCCTTTTGCAAGAATATATTGTTTAATTCTGGATGTGTTTCAATACAGGGAGAATTATTTATACTTGTACACTTTCGTAGACACTCTGAGATCTGAGTTATCAATGGAGACTTTTATATAGCCTCAACCCCATAGGCCAAATATATTTTAAACAGATACATATATATACATATATATACACTTTTTTTAATGTAGAGAGAACTCAACCTGCCCCAGGCATGCATTAATGCTTTTATCTTCATTCTTGGAAATAAAATCTTTGTGGATTAACAATTTTGCATACATCTGCTTCTTGACTATACACAAATAATCACAGAAGCCATCAAAAGGGAATAGCTACCTTCAGATTAGCTGATTTACTGAAACTATGAACAAAGAGTATGCAGTCCTCCTTTTCTCTGCAGTATCAAAATAGTTGGTTTGCTGACAGCAAGTGTTTGAATTCATGGCAAATAGTAAATGTTCTAAAGAGAACACATTAAAAGCCAAATTTGCTTATGAGCAACAAAATTCTGGCAAGGAACTACAGCTTGTAGTTCCTTGTCAAATATCAGGCTTCCTTCAAACCAAAGCATTACGATTACTTTGAGGAAAAGGCCATTGCGATCCATAGCTAAAATAGAAAATAAGTGTTAAAGTAGAGCCTATCACTTTCATGTAAAATCATTTAATGTGAAAATCTTCTATTATAGTTTTTGTAATGCCATTTTCAAACTGAAAACGTTAATTTAGTTATGTCCAAATACTCAAATAAAGTAAACTAGAGCTATTCAGATTATGTTACTCAGAGGCTGCTAATCTGGGAACTGTGTCTACCAGTCCACAAGAAAAGTACAGAAATTGGGAGTGTCTACACACTTTTAAAACAGTTTGGAAAGAGTAATTTTATGGCTGTGGAATTTAGTTAAGTAAAAGAAGGTTTATAATATGTATATCTTTTTAAATTTCATTTTTCTATTAATTGATTTTCATTCCATTTCACAAAAATATACCTTTGCAACGGATATAAAATTTACAAAATAAATAAATCAGCCCTACCCCTTTAGTACGGTTAGTGTGAAAAGCACTGAATTAGACAATTACTCTGACCAGCATTCCCTGGTGCTAGCAAATTAATTATTGCTAGAGTTATAACAAGAAAAATCCTGAACAAATCACTCTGAAAATAAAATGACTTAGGACGTGCACAGGCTGAGCAGGGAAGCACCTGTATGGAGTATATGAAGGACCTACTTTTTAAAGGAAATTTACTGAGCACCCAGTATGTAAGCAGTATTAAAAAGCATGTCATCATTTTTTTCTTTGAAAAACAGAACTCATAGCTATTCACCTAAATCTACTCACTGAAATGAAGAAATCATTAATACTTTATAACTGGGGCGTTAGAGGACATTACCATTACATACTAATACAAATGAAAAATCAGATGCTGTTTAGGATTGTAGAGTATTGGCTAGTTTATGCAGGCAAATAAATGGATATTTTTCAGGAGAGACCCACGTATAAACCTTAATTTGGAAAGATCATAATACTTTACATTTCAAAAGAATTGTTTTATAATTTTTCTACGTATTGACAATAATGGTATAAATTGGCTTAAACCATAGCAAAGAGAATTCTTCTTTGCAGAAAGTGAAAAGTTCAGCTAACTAATGATGACATCACCCTTAATGACTAGTTAATGAGCTACTGGAGTTTACTTTCCTTACAGGATGGATCAGAACTAATGTGACCCAACACAGTTTGCCTGAAGGCAAAAGAGTGATAGGTCATCTGATGCTTCATGGCATTTCCCAAATCTGTGAGCACATAAAGTAGGAGAGAAATGAGCATTCACATCTTTTAGTTTTTGATGTATTTGTGATTGCTGTCTAATATAACACACTTGTGGTAGGCAGGATTCTGAGATGATTCTCATAATTCCCACTCCTACAGAACCCATTTTCCTTGCGTGTGAGTGGGGCCCGTGATATGAAGGGATGTCACTTAATTATGTGACGTTATGTGGTAAAGGTGACACGATTCTGCAGATGGAATTCAGATCTCACATCACTTGATTTTGAATGAATCAAAAAAGGGAGTATAATGGATGATCTAACTTAATCAGCTGAATGCCCTTCAAAGGGGGACTGAGCCCCCTTTCTGAATGAAGAGAGTTTCCCTCTAGTCTACAAGAAATAAACTGCCATGTTGTGAGAGGACCTTTAATAGGGCCTCAACAACCACACGATTTTGAAAGAGGAGCAGGAAGTAGCCCCATACGGGAATGCAGTCCAGGCAACACCTTACTGCAGCCTTGTGAGACTGAACAAAGGGCCACCACGACTCCTCAGCACTGAAACTGTTAGATAATAAACGTATATTGTTTTAAATATACATTCAGTTTGTGGTAGTATGCTACACGGAACAGAAAATACCAAACCAAAATAAATAAATAAATACATTTACATTACCAAATTTTAAACATGAGATTCAATTTTTTTTTTTTTTTTAAGAGACAGAGTCTTGCTCTGTTGCCGAGGCTGGAGTGCGGCTGCTGGATAATAGCTTACTGCAGCCCCAACATTCAGGCTCAAGTGATCCTCTCACCCGCATAGCTGGGACTAATAGGTGCATGCCACCACACCCAGACAATTATTTAATTTTCAACAAAGTGAGGTCTTGCTGTGTTGCCCAGGCTGGTCTCAAACTCCTGGGCTCAACTGATCCTCCCGCCTCAGCCTCTCAAATTGCTGGGATTACAAGTGTGAGCCACCACGCCCAGCCCAGGATTCATTTTATCCTTGCATAAAATGCCTTAATGAAGATTCTATTTGGGGCTGGGCGTGGTGGCTCACTCCTGTAATCCCTGAAACTTGGGAGGCCAAGGCAGGTGGATCACCTGAGGTCGGGAGTTCAAAACCAGCCTAGCCAAGATGGTGAAACCCCGTCTCTTACTAAAAATACAAAAATTAGCTGAGCATGGTGGCACATGCCTGTAATCCCAGCTACTAGGGAGGCTGAGGCACGAGAATCCATTCAACCCGGAAGGCAGAGGTTGCAATGAGCCAAGATTGCACCACTGCACTCCAGCCTGGGTGACAGAGCAAGACTCTGCCTCATAAACAAACAAATTAATTAATTAATTAATTAATTCTATTTGGCTTGTTTAGATTCACTGAACCTTAAATTAGCCATCAATCTTTGATTTCCTCTGTATAATCTGATTCACATCTTTTTTGTATACATGTTGAGGATCTAACATGTATTTCTAACTCTTCTCATTTATTCATGCCTCTACACTAGGAGGAAAACTCATCAACTGGCACAATAAAGGGCCGCACATAAAAGACTGCACACACCCCTCTTCTATACATTAAAATGCCTTATGAGCTCGGATACAACTTCTTGAAAAATTAGAACTGATACTTTAAACAGCATAATGTAATTGACTTTTACTCTTTTCTGAAAATATTTCATAATATACATTTATTACTCAAGGTAAACCATGATGATATGTGTGTTGTTCATCTTAGCAGAAAAAAAAAGCGCCATTCTATATTACAGATAGTATGGTAATTATTGCTTATGTATCTTTAACGTTACAATTTTCCGTTTGCAAAGATTACTAGAACTAATATTGTTAGTTCTAAACTCGTGCTAAAGCACACGAGGTCAATTTTTCTGCAAGGTCAATGACTTCATTATATACTACAATATAGCCCCCTCACCCCTATTCAAGGTTTTGCTCTCTCTCTTTCTGGGGTTTCAGTTACCCGCAGTCAACCAAAGTCCAAAAGTGTTATCGAATTAGACAGAGAGGGAGAGAGACCACCTCCACACAACTTTTATTACAGTGTATTGTTATAACTGTTCCATTTTATTAGTTGTTTTAATCTCCTTTCTGTGCCTAATTTATAAACTTTATCATAGGTAATGTATACATAGGCAAAAACATAGTATATATTTTTAATCAGTAACATATGCAGTTTCAGGCATCCACTGGGGGTCTGGAAATGTGTCCCTAGTGGATAAGGGGGAACTTATCTGTACTTGATAAGTCCTTCAATCAGATACAAAAAGAAGCTTGGTACCATACTATGCTTTAGCACAATTTGGGTCGTAGCAAAATGTTTAAAAGAGAGGAAAACATCAAACTTCATCATTTTTGCTTTCAGAAAGAAGAAACTTAAAACAGTGGGAAAATAAACTTTTTAGGAGCATAACCTCAGGCATGGGAGTGCTCAAGTACCAAGAAAGATCTAATTTATGGTCAATAGATACATGAATGACAATTATGTAACAATTAAAATCAAGTTTTTAAGAAATAGGAGGTGAGCAATTATGTGTTGGATAGTGCTAAAGCCAGAAATTCTTCCTTACAAGATGTTACCAAGGTAGGTCTGACATCTAGTTAATGGTGGAAGCAAACAGGAACCCATGTCACCTGATTAGACTGTTATCCTGCTTCTAATCAGAGTATATTTGTTCAGTGCTTTCTACATGCAGTGTTTTACATGAATATTTTTAATCCTTACAAGAACCCTATGAAGTTTTATCAATGGGAAGGTTGACTTGTTCAAGTTACCCAGCTAATTGTAGAGCTGAGCTTTGAATCTGCACTTTCAACCAACCATGCAAGTTCCATGAAATAATCAAACTCTAATGTTCAAAAGCATCAATTTTTAATGCAATGACTTCTCTTCTATGCCATTAATATGGTACTAGTTATGAACCATTTTGAGGAGAATTAAAAAGTCACTCAAATGAATATCTGTCCTCTGTTTCAGATGAGGAAACCTCATTAGAAAGGCAGCAACCCAAGGCCAGATGCAATGGCTCATGCCTGTAATCCCAGCACTTTGGGAGGCTGAATCACGAGGATCACCTGAGGTCAGGAGTTTGAGACGAGCCCGGGCAACATAGTGAAATAGCAAGACTCCATCTCTCCAAAATATTTTTTTAAAACTAGCTAGGCATGGACAACAGAGCAAGATCTTGTCTAAAAAAAAAAAAAAAAAAAAAACCAAACAAACAAAAAACAGAAAGGCAGCAACCACACCATATATGATCACTTTTTAGAACTGTAATTACTTGATAGTCACATACAAGAATGAAGCTTTAATGATACTCAGCATAGATCCAATATCTAAATCCATTTAAATTATCGGAGACCTGTGTAACTTGGCAGGAATCTGTACTGATTTAATAAACAGAAAGGATATGGAGCAAACTGCCATCTTCAGCTTCAGACAAAAGCCATAACACATAGCATAAAAAATCTTTTTTTTTTTTTGAGACAGAGTCTTTCTCTGTCCCCCAGGCTGGAGTGCAGTGGCGCGATCTCGGCTCACCGCAACCTCCACCTCCTGGGTTCACACCATTCTCCTGCCTCAGCCTCCCGAGTAGCTGGGACCACAGGCGACCGCCAACACGCCCGGCTAATTTTTTGTATTTTTTAGTAGAGACGGGGTTTCACCGTGTTAGCCAGGATGGTCTCGATCTCCTGACCTCGTGATCCGCCCGCCTCAGCCTCCCAAAGTGCTGGGATTACAGGCTTGAGCCACCGCGCCCGGCCAGCATAAAAAATCTTAAACATAACCTCAGGACAATAAGCGAGGAACGATCTGTTGCTTTTTTTTATTTATTTTTTGACTTGGACCTCCCTTTCCCACTCCCATTCCAGAGATTTTCCCCCAGTGTTCTAATCAGATAAATGTGAAAAGCATAAGAGAAAACAGTAATCTTTACTAATCTCCATAGATGCCTCCAGGAGTAGATTAGAAAATCAAGAAAAATGTCTAGTTCTAATGGCTCCACATTAGAATAAGAAAAGATAAAAGGACTAACACTTTTCACTCTTTGCTCAATAAATTCAGTGGAATATACATAGACAAGTACTTGATGGCCTCTCATTTAAGCCTTACAATTTCCCCTAAAAGGTATGGTATGTGATACCCTTTTACAGAATATGAAATGAAATTGAAAGAAAGTTAACTTTCCAAGATCACACAGGCTATACCAGAAGCAGGGTTCAACCTTGGGATTCTCTGACCCAAAATCCTGAATATTCCCACCATACCAGATTGCCCACCTTGAGTCCTCTGAACTACCATAGCATCGACTCATATGGTTCTGGCTTTACTTAAGTATCTATCAACTTAGCAACTTTTGGGAGTTAGTAGACCAATACAGAAGCACTGTGGGTTTGAAGATGTGAAAGAGTAAGATCACAGGATTCAGACTGGACAAAAAAGTGAAACAATAATCAGCAGTTATATATCACATCCACTTTGATGTTTCAGTTACTCCTAATAAATTTACAATCTTTCCCATGGATGATGGCATTTCTGGATACTACAAAGCATTTTCAGGTTTTATAATGTTTTCTAAATGTATATATTCTACATACATGTAGCATATCTGAATTTGCATGTATATTTTCTTCATATCTTATAACTTTCACTTGATATAAATCGTTATAATATATATTTGATGTTTATATATTGTGTAATGTTTATTATATGTACACACACATCATATAAATATGTACATGTCTGTGTATGTGACTGATGTATGTGTTTCTCTGCAATTAGGGTAGATACATAGAGGCAACAGAAGGAAGAAGGAAAAAAAATCAGTTCTGAGTAGCCTGCTGACCCCAGGTTTTGGCTCCCTGTGCACATTACAAGAATAGAATCCAGGAGCCAATTTACTTCACATGTGCAAAAACCCAAAAGGGGTAGGACCAAATCCAAGACTTGCAACTTTCAAATGGCTCCTCTGTCACAGTCATGTACAGCCGGGACTCAGCTGGCCTTTAGATGCCACACAGACAGGTTGTGTCACATCTGATAATTTAAGGAGATGAATGACCTCATATAATTATCATGCATGGTTTGGTCTGTGATGAGTTACCATTCCCCTATGTTTATTCATTACCATCGAGGAAAAATATAAATGTTAAACAATTACTCACCAGTAGACCTTGACACCCATGTATCAATCCTCTGGGAACTAAGCTACCCATGCACAATAAAATTTTGCCTCATAAAAATTAATGCCACTTTCTACACTTATATCGACAGGAAAATCAGGTGTTTGGACTGACAGCCAAGCAGCTAATATGTTTAATTTAGAGCAGTCTGCACAGCCTCCATTGTGCCCATCTTCCTGAGGCTTCATATGGCCCATTTGTTTAAGTCCCCCAACATTTTTGCAGATGTAAATTTAAGTCAATTCTAATAAAATGTCATGACAAAGACAGGGTGGTATTTTTAAAGTGACAAACTTCATAAAAATTTTACACATTCTTTTCTGTGGCAAATGTCAAAATGACTGCTATAAAAAGGCCATGTTGCCTGGGCACGGTGGCTCACACCTGTAATCCTAACACTTTGGGAAGCCGAGGCAGGCAGATCACCTGAGGTCAGGAGTCCATGACCAGCCTGGCCAATATGGTGAACCCCGTCTCTACTCAGAATATAAAAAAATTAGCCAGCCATGGTGGTTGGCACCTGTAATCCCAGCTACTCAGGAGGCTGAGGCAGGAGAATTGCTTGAACCCAGGAGGCGGAGGTTGCAGTGAGCTGAGATCAGGCAGTTGCACTCTAGCCTGGCATCGAAAACTTGCTGCTTCAATGGTTATCATCAAGTTGTAATCAGTAATCATTAGTCATGGTACTAATGTATTGGTTAATCTAAAACATCTCTTTTATCCATAAATCAATTCCAAATTTGCACCAGAAATTTTATTTCAGTGTTTGATTTCTACCAACAAGAGAACTGTGTTTATGAGAGGCTCAACTCCATTTATATTGCAAAGTGAAGGGCTGGAGTTAGATGAGTGTAACTAACCATCAGTTGGATGAGTCAAGTAAAAGCTGGCCTTTTTCAGTACGCTCTTGGCAGATTTTTGCCAACTTCTGTATTGGTTGCGAAAAACCCAACTGGTCTTGATTTTACTATCCTGCACTCATTCAATTTGTGGAGTAGTCTGGAATCATTTCTATAAACATCCTGGATAGATTGCATTATTAACTTTCAGATATTCTGTTTTGAGGCTAAAAACTCACATCTTTAACAATGAGAGAATATTGGTGGTAAAGCTATGACTTTTAAAAATAGATTCACTCTCTGTGGCACAGTTCTCCTACAACAGGTGCTGGCTGAAATGTCACAACAAAGCACATCAAATGCTTTGTGGTTCTGCTTTCTTCATGGTCTCTTTTAGGACACTGGTTTTGTCCTTAACCTAGGGATGGAACAGTTCACCCACCCTATTCCACTTACACTCCACTGCATCTCTTTCCCTTTCCCTTTTATGATGAAAGGCTGCACAGGTTTTAGGAAGAGACATTTTTAAGACCTGCTAAGCATCCCTTTTTCCATTCATTTTAAGTTTTTCTCATGGCCCAAATGGTTATATATTAGCACAATAATCTAGCTCACTAATCCATAGTCATCAATTCATGATCTCTTAAAGGCAGAAAAACCACACAAGGCACACACAATGAAGCCCGGCTATTAAACAGTCCTTCAAAGTTCCCCACGCATTCTTTCATTTAATCCTCATGATAACATTGGATGCAGAAAGCAAAAATACTATCTTTGTTCTACAGATGGAGAAATCAAGGCTTAGAGTTAGTTCTGTTCTACTTTACATGACTCCTCTCCCTCAAACTTATTGCTGGAATATGCAGCCAGGCGAGATAATAGATGCTAAGACCTCAAAGCTCCTGCAAAGGGCAGCAAAGTTCAGCAGGTAAGTGTAGGAATCTAGAATTGAGCTGCTTGAGATCAAATTTGAACTTCTAAGGAAATTCAGAAAAGTTCTTCATACCCTAAACTTGTTCCCACATTTACAAAACAGAGATAATAATAATACTTATCTCAGAGGATTGGCTTGAAGGTTAGATGGATTAAAAAACATGAGGCCAGGCACGGTGGCTCACGCGTGTAATGCCAGCACTTTGGGAGGCTGAGGTGGGTGGATTACTGAGGTCAGGTGTTGGAGACCAGCCTGGCCAACATGGTGAAACCCTGTATCTACTAAAAATACAAAAATTAGCCGGGTGTGGTGGCACACACCTGTAATCCCAGCTACCAGGGAGGCTGAGGCAGGAGAATCACTTGAACCCGGGAGGCGGAGGTTGCAGTGAGCCAAGATCATGCCACTCCACTCCAGCCTGGGTGACAGAGCAAGACTCTGTCAAAAAAAAAAAAAAAAAAAAAATTGGAGAGTACTAATTAATGGTGCCTGGGATACAGAAGGAGCTCAAAAATGTCAGAAAACAGTATTATTGTAATTGAAGGATGATTGTTAGTAATTATTACTGTTCAGATACTGCAGGTAGAGACACCAAAATTAGTTCAAACTGTGAATATCTATGGGAGAGAAAAAAGAGCAAAGTCACAAAAGGGAAATAAATAGCCCACCCTAACTCTTCTCATCTCTTGCCACAAACCACAAGAGTGGTTTTTCCACACTGCAATGGCACCAATCAGATGAAGATTGATTCTCAGATCCACTGGCATTTGCAATCCTAACCATTCATTCATTCATCTTGGAAACTCAGGGAACTGCTGTGATGGCAACTGCCAGTAATTTCCAGGCCTTCAGGAGACCTGAGATGCCACAGTGAGGGTTAACCAAGGATATGCTTTGCAGGGATAGTCTGTCAGTTTTTTGTTTGTTTATTTGTTTAGAGACGAGCCTCCCTATGTTGCCCAGGCAAGATTTGAACTCCTGGGCTCTAGCAATCTTCCTGCCTCAGCCTCCCCAATAGCTGAGCCTACAAACGAGCCCTCGCCCAACTTCCAGTGGTTTTTTTTTTTATTTTCTAGAGTTTACTATTTTGTTTTCTTGACAAGGATCTCTTGGAACCAAAACTTCTCCCTTCTACTGGGGGCAGGAAACACCAATAGAGTGAGGCAGTAAACCACTACTATCTGCTCAAAATTGATAAATAAGTAATGCTCAATTGCCAAAGGAAAGAACTATTTGTTCTTTTATCTGTTTCTTTTTCAATGATATTATTGGAAGATCTTTCTACCACAAGCACCACACACTTTTAAAATCTAATGACATCGGCTGGGTGTCGTGGCTCACGCCTGTAATCCCAGCACTTTGGGAGGCCAAGGCAGGTGGATCGCTTGAGGTCAGGAGTTCGAGACCAGCCTGACCAATATGGTGAAACCCCATCTCTACTAAAAATACAAAAATTAGCCAGGCGTGGTGGCATGCGCCTGTAGTCCCAGCTACTCAGGAGGCTGAGACAGGAGAATCGCTCGAAGCCGGGAAGCAGAGATTGCAGTGAGCTGAGATCACACCACTACACTCCAGCCTGAGTGACACAGTGAGACTCCAACTCAAAAAAAAAAAATTCTAATGACATGTTATAAAACTACATGAATCTTTAAGATAATAATCTCTCTTAGGAAAGAAGTAAATGAAAAATAAAGACAAGTGAGAACCAAATGTTGCTGTGTCCAAAGGTAATATAGTGGCAAACTGGAGTCTTGTTACTACCACTGAAAGAAAAACTCCAGTCCATTCCTCTCAAATTTGAGTATTACTAATGTGTATGTATTACATTTCTGAATTACATCATTCCTTCTCGAGAATGGAGTATGTAATTTAAATCATTCCTCTAAAAACATCACCAGTAAATTAAAATTATATCTATCCTGTATTCCAACCATCTGCTTTAATTCTCAAGGCTGTTTCATATTTCAAAAGTTACTTTGTAAGACATTGTGTTTAGTCTTGATCCCTTTCTCACCTGCCTCTATCAGAACATTCATCCCTCAATCATGGCATCTCATTGCTTTCATCTCTCTGACATTTGGTCTTCTCCCTCTGAGACACTGGAATCTCCCTTCTGGTAACACTATTTAGTTGTCTGTGCAGCCTTCCCCACCTTCCCCACCCTTCCCACCAGAGCCTTTTTCTGAGAATCGGCTCTTCCCCTATCCATGGTAACAGCAACTGGCCTTTTACAATGTAATACCTCCTGATAAGATTGGATCAGATATGGTGAACTAACCCAAGCTCAGGCAACCAGAGTCTCTTTTCCAAATCCCATCTCCCGATCACAATTAAATGGGCTGTAAGTGGCCATCTGGCCCATATTCAGACTGTCAACACATCTTCTTTGAGAGGTTATCTTTAGGACTAGAACTCTACACTCAAGCTGGTTCAAGGCTTCAAAGGAGAAAACATAATCCCTCGCAACCATTCAACACCATAAGCACTGGAGGCAGATAATCCCAATTTATAGAGAAAGAGAAAAAAGAAGTGACACAAAGAAAAGCAGAAAATGACTTGAGAGATTATCATGATAGCAGTCTCACCTTTTTATGCAGTTGTTGGAACATCCTTGACCTGAACTCCCATGATGGATAATCCAGCCCCACTACCATTTAAAAATATTTCTCTTGTTGGTTTAAGATAGTCCTATGGTTTTGTACAATTTACAATCCCAAATGTCCTAATATTAACTTACTATTTATTATTTTTTCTTAACTTTTATTTTTAAGTTGAGGGGTACAAGTGGAGGTATGTAACATAGGTAAACTTGTGTCATAGGGGTTTGCTGTACAGATGATTTCATCGGCCAGGCATTAAGCCTAGTACTCATTAGTTATTTTTTCTGATCCTCTCCCTCCTCCCACTCTCCACCCTCTGAAAGGTCTCAGTGTGTGTTGATCCCCTCTGTGTGTCCATGTGTTCCCATTATGTTGCTCCCCTTTATAAGTGAGAACATGCAGTATTTGGTTTCCTGTTCCTGTGTTAGTTTGCTAAGGATAACGTCTTCCTCTGAATTTACTCTATTATCTCTCACTTTTCTCACGTCACCGAATTTCTGGAACAATCTGCACTTGTCTCCATATTCTCAACTTGACCAACTCCTCAAGCCACTGAAACCATGCTTCTGTCCCTGACACACTACTGAGACTTCTTTCATCAGCGGCCTGATGACTTCCTTAAAGGGGTCATCTAGTTTGACCTCTCCGCAAAATGAAACTGTAAATCAAGGCCCTTCTTTTGAAACTCAGTGTCTATCTTAGTAGATTATAGATAAATATGAGTTAAATAAATGAAAAAAATCCTTCTTCTGCCTTCAAAGATATTGCTCTCTGAATTTGCCTCCAAACTCTCTTCAGATACTTTTTTTTTTGTTTTTTTTTTGAGACGGAGTCTCACTCTGTCACCCAGGCTGGAGTGCAGTGGCACAATCTTGGCTCACTGCAACATCCGCCTCCCAGGTTCAATCGATTCCCCTACCTCAGCCTCCTCAGTAGCTGGGACTAAGGTAATTTTTTGATTTTTAGTAGAGTGGGTTTCACCATTGTAGCCAGTTGTTTGATCTCTCCTGACCTCATGATCTGGCCACCTCGGCCTCCCTCCTGACCTCGTGATCTGCCCGCCTCGGCCTCCCAAAGTGCTGGGATTACAAGCGTGAGCCACGGCGCCCGGCCCCAGATACATATTTCTAAGGGCCTAACAGACATCTACAAGACACTGAAAACTCCAAATGTCCAACAATCAACCTACTCCCACTCTCACAACATCAACCTGCATTCCTCCTGTGTTCTCTAGCCTACAAAATTTAATGACACACGATCTACATGTTAGAGATCTAAAAGTCATCTCCAATTATTCTTCCCTTCCTGATTCCCCAAATCTCACAACCACCAAGTCCTGAAATTGTACTTCTACTTCATACCTGCTTCACCTTCTCACTGCCACTAGTCTTTTTGAAACCTCGGGCATCATCTCTGGTTCAGTGAATGCTGCAATGGTATACTAACTAGTCTCATTGCCTCTGCCTCCTATACTGGCCCTCCTTAATCCATCTTCTACATATTATGATTCAAACCTATGACTTTTTTTTTTTTTAATTTAAAAATCTCAACAGCAACACAGGATCGAAGACCAAATTTGTGATGGTAAATAAAACAGGGCTATTGCAAATATTGATGTAATATGAGCACTGCTCATCCCCTCCTTGGGTCAGGATGCAAGAAATTTATAACCAGACTTAAGCCAATAGCTACCAACATCACTTCCCATAGACAAGTCCAATGCCTAACAAAGAACAGACCACGTTTCTTTAGACCATGCCCCTTCAGTATGCAATGTACTTTTCCCTTGGTCATGCTCTGATGTATCCCAGTGTTCCATAGCCAGCTTGGAGTTGCTAATGTCTTCCTTAGGGACTCTCTTCCCTCAGTTTGTATTCTCAACACGTAGCTCAGCGCAGTACGTAATTTGCACTGAATAATAATAATCGCATTAATTGTTGAATTAAATTATATTTGGTGTTAAAAATATTTGAAACAAGAAATACTTAAAAGGGCAGTATAAATTAAAACAACTTCAAAAATAAAATGTACTATTTATTTAGAAGCCTAGTTTTAAGTATACTACCTAGAAGGCTGCTTACCTGCAAGTTCTTTCTTTCTTGTAATCTAATGAAAAAAAAAATTTCTAACGGAATTTCTTTCTTGTTGATTAGCACTTAAGCTCTTAATTAAATGTTATACTAGTGTTTCTTATTTTTTTTTTTTTTTTTTTGAGACGGAGTCTCGCTCTGTCGCCCAGACTGGAGTGCAGTGGCGCAATCTCGGCTCACTGCAAGCTCCGCCTCCCGGGTTCACGCCATTCTCCTGCCTCAGCCTCTCCGAGTAGCTGGGACTACAGGCGCCCACCACGACGCCCGGCTAATTTTTTGTATTTTTAGTAGAGACGGGGTTTCACCGTGGTCTCGATCTCCTGACCTCGTGATTCGCCCGCCTCGGCCTCCCAAAGTGCTGGGATTACAAGCTTGAGCCACCGCGCCCGGCCATGTTATACTAGTGTTTCTTATCCAATAAATCGTTTCCCAGAATTTCATAAAAACTAAGAATTTTTAAGTACTTATGTTTTGAGATCTAGATAATTTTATTGTCTTTGGTCTCTAAGGTGAATTTCCAAACGTGGATGTTTAAGTCTCTAAAAATGATTATTATGTTTAGGAAGCAGCATTTCCAGTGTAACCAAGTTCATATGGGAAATGAAGAAAACAGAAGAATTAAGAAAAATACCCAACTGCTACCTTTAGTATCTTTAATGTAATTTTACACCTCATAAATCTGAGGGCTCTTCTCTCTGCCCCACTTACACATCCATCATTCCTCAGAGTATTTTCACCACAATGCCTGTTGATCACTTTTTAAAAACAAGAGATTTTTGCAGTCTGCCTGAGCCCATTTATTTCACTGCGCCATCCCTCTTGTAACTCTCAAAATATGGCATTATTAATATTTAACCATCCCTTCGCATAGTTTGACAGTATGCACCTTAGAAAAATTTTATTAGCTCTTTCCCCTCTTTTCCCTAATTATCCCTAAGGTATTGGGTGAATATCAAAGAAACAATTCTCTAGACTTGTTTGACAATTTTGGTATGTGTTGATTATGTATTACAGGTTTATCTGTATATCAAAATCCCTCAACAATTTCTCTTAGAGAGAAATATCTGGTGATAACAGGAAATCTGAAACAGTGAGCGCAGATTTAAGTGAAAAGGACCTGAAATTGAGGTCTGATCACAGGTAACTTAAAAGAAACCCATTTTAAAATTTTTCATTTGATTTGATGTTATATACAAATAATAATGTTATGGTTAATAGTAATTGTATGCATGTGTGTGTGTGAAAGAGAGAGAAACCAGAATTTATTATTTGAATAAAATAACATTGGAATTACTTTTCATCATTTGCCAGGAGACCACCGTAGCGTATTTTTAATTACTCAGAAAAAAAGAGCTTCGAATAGACAGTAAGATTATCCCCAAATCTGAAGCATTTAAAATGGCCAACACCATTATTTTCTACTGCCACCAGTTCTAGTTTAAGTTGTTCTTCCATTTATGATATAGAATTTTAAATGTATCCTAATTTTTTAAATCCACAGAGCATATGGTTCAAAAAAAATCAGCAGAAGCAAATGTTAAAATAACATTTAGCCAGAAATATCCCACATTCATATTCAAAGAGAACTTCAAATATTGCTTTATATATAACAGCCTAATTCTGAATTATTGAAATTAACTCTAAAAAGTGTGCCGGTTTGTTGAGGCCACAAAGTCAATCTTTTCCTCGTTCATAACCTGTACAAACAAGTGGCAAAATATAAAGGAGCAATGACCGCTTTCTTTACTCATTTTTAAAAACTGCTAAGAGTAGCTGATTCTATGTACTGAATTACTACAAAAGATGTAAAGCCTACAAAGAAGGGATATTTAAGAGCTTATATTTTACAAATAAACATTGTAAACCTGTGCACATTTGCCTTCATTCCTAAAATATCACACCACCAAATATGTTTAATTCTAAATTTCAAAGCATATCTTATCTAAATTAAAGAAATAAAGCTGCTTAGTATGTAAAGAACTTTTAATAGGTGCCAACATTTCAAATGGTATAGTTTCTTTCTCACACTTGTTTAAAAGACAGCAAAACTGTCTCTAGAATCACTTTTTTAATTACTTGTCAATTATGTTAGTAACCCGTTTCTATAGGACTTGAGCATTTTCAGGCTGCTTGTGTATGCAATATCTCATTTAATTGTCTTGGCAAATTATTCTTAAATGCTGGTGTTATTAAGTTAGATTTAATCCCTGAAAACAGTTGAGGACTGACAGAAGACCTAAGGTATGCACACTTGTTAATAAACTTACCTTACTGAGGTTTTTCTACTCTGTCAATCCACTTAAAGTTTTAAAAATGTGTGGACATACACACGTATATATGTGTATTTGCATACACATAAAATACTATCTATTAAATCGAATACTATGTACACAAACTAGGAAAGTTATCTAATTATACGATGTTAATATTTTGGACTCTCAAGGAAAAGGTAGTAACATAGTATTTTTTCACAAAGTGCTGCCACTTTTACTTAATTGACCATGAGGTCAATTGCCTTTTTCTCTGTAAACAACACGATGCAATCGTTTACATGTTTCAGTGTACACACAAAAAAATGAATCATGTGTAAGCTACATGGTTGGCCATCACAGCCCATTCCCAGTTTACCAGAAAGCAAGTGTATGAAAGCCTTGAGAACAGTCGTGGTATGGTACTGCTCACAGATAGTTCATGAAAAGAAAGACTGGTTGACACACTTAGTGACACAGTGCTTGATGCACACTGTAAGCCTTAAGTAAAAGTGGAGGCGATATAATAGAACCAAGTTTGTTCCCCATGGAAAGCAGCTGACCTGCTCTTTGAAACACTACCACAGACAGCTGTTTTAATAGAAATAATGGAACACTGTCATTTTAATAACAATAAAATGTTACTTTTTTGAAATACTGAAATTCTGATTTTTTTCCCAAAATGCTATGTATACTTATGTTAGAAATGCTTATGTCCATACATATAAGACACTAAATGAGATCAACAAATTGCATGATTTGTCTAAGATATGTTTCATTTTACCATTTAAATCTCCAATTTAAAGTTATAAATAGCCTGAAGACATGTGCTAGGAAATTCTTGGAAACTTGCATCTATATTCAGAAATAGGGAAATCGAGAGAAACCTTAAGAGGTGCTTTATATAATGATACTCCAGAGAATATGTAAATTATATAGTTTGTTATGAGCACTATTGTAAAAATTATTTGTAAAATTTCTCAATGCATTATTATGAATATATACTCCTAAATATATATACTAAATTTTAACACAATAATAATTTCCATGTTATGTTTTTGTAAAAATTTACTATGTGTAAACCCTAGAAAGAAGAGTATTTTATTGTTAGTTTTATCAATGTTGGAGAAATAACAGAAAGATATCTACACAGTCAGGTTGCCGTGAAGAAAACAACTGTAAAGCTCTTATCTATTGTCAAAATAAACCACCTACTTTATATTCAAATTGTATGTATATTTATTAAATTAAATTAATGAAAGCCATGGGGGGGGAAGATAATAAAGGCACATTTTATATCCCTTTAATAAACCATAATATGCTTAGATTCTTGTATTTTCTTCCATTTTTTCAAAAATTATATCCATTTCAGTCTGCTTAATTTTCATTCAAATGCCAATCCAAATAGCTATACATATCTGTGTAGCTGTGTGTAACGTTAATAAATTTAACATAATATTACTACTTATGTGGAAAATATATCTATTGTTGCATATTTTAAAACGTACATCTGTGGAATAATAAATGTTATATGGTTAAGCTGATGAGAACAAAATTAAAGACCTGAGAAAAGTTTCTTAATGTTCACTGTTTCAGGTTTTATTTTACATTTAATATTTTATCTCATAATTGATCATATGGCACATTTCCTTGTGTATGTAAAATGTAAACAGAAACTGCTGACCTCAAGTGAGAATAATTATGTCACTTCTAATGCATGGAACAGATATCCATTACGATATCCTGACATACAAAATTTCTCCTTTATAGCCTTAAATACAAATTTGTCTAATAACAGGAAAAAAATTATATCCTAAGTAATTAAAGCCAAAAGTACTATACTTCTATGAGAGTTTATGTTTATTTCCTGTGGATATCCATAATTCTTAGTTTTATATTTATACCATTGTACACTTTATATTAAAATCCCCGTATATCAATAGGCTCTCAGCCAATTATTGTAGACTGACTGGCATTTTGATGTGACTGAGATAAAAGTTTGATATTAATAGTTATAACTATATATTTTTTAATTGCATTTGTAAATAGATTCTAAAATTAAGGACAAATTTAAATTAACATTATAATACTGGCTATCACACATGTGATTCTAAATTTTAAAATAGAAGTCTTTTAACATGTGGCAAGAAATTATTTCTAGAAAAAGGGACAACTACCCTTTTTGAAAGCTACATTTTAAAAATACCAATACAACATGTGCATACTACAGCATAAAAATGATATATTTTCCATTTATATATCAACCAATACACATTATGTGGCTGCTACCATATCACGTATTTATGTTTCACACCTTAGGGAGACAAACATTTCCAAAAGAAACACCTAACCCAGAGAAATAATTGTATCAAAATTTCCTTGTCTGAAAAACATCTATTTTAGTGTTAACTCTTAGAATAGGTTAACTACTACTTTAATCCGAAAAAAAATTTATATTAGAATGTATGTTAAACCGGAGAGCAAAAAATGAAAGAAGATACTTAACTCACACATCATTTGTTTTACCATAATAGAATTTAAGCCCTTCATACAAATGTAAACACTCTATATTTAATAAAAAACAACTTTGAATTAAGAATTCTAACTGAAGTCCAACTCCAATTAGTGCATAATTAATTGTATAGTGTGTGATGGCATGCTCTTCCTCTTCAGATAATAAAAACTTCTTATATTACTTTTTCTCTGAGAAATGAAATTGGCAAAAAAAAACCCAAAAATATTTACTGATTCCCAGAGAAATTTATATACAGAAGCATAATAATTTACCTTTAGTGACACTACAATCTTTGTACTCAGTTTTTATAAATTTGAAATTTTCCCCAAAGATTTGAGATTTGTCCTGATTAAACAGTGCATATGAATTCTTTTCTCGAAAGAAAAGCAAATGGCACCATATCTTTATGAAAAATATTGCATTTCTTTAATTTCATAAAGTTTATTCAGAAATCTAACATGAAGTACAAATGTTAACCATCAGTTCTTTCCTCAGAAGACAGTGTTACTAACTTTTCAAATGAAAAACTGAAGATGCAGAAGGCTTCCAAAAATATTGTTAAGATTACCTACAGGAGATTGACTTCGCTCCACGAAACCTTTTATTAAGTATTTCATTCATGAAATAATCAATGTCTTATATAATTTGAAAATATCTTGAATTTTCATTGTTAAAAAAAATTTCAGATCCTTTCAAAGAAAAGAAATTGTGGTGTCCCACTTCCCATTTTAACCCACTATTTATACTCTTTCTTGTGTCTAGTAAATTTCTGACCATGAAAATTGATTTACTTATAATTTTAGGAAAGCATTATTGCAGATGTTCTTCTTACAATAAGGATTTTTACATTAATATTTTACCATAGTATGTTGAGGAATAAAAGGTTGTATTTTGTTGTAGTTTTCCCCAATGGTATGATGATGTATCCCCTCCCATGATAAAAATATTGATAAATTGTCAGTTAAAAACAACACTGTAAAAATGACTAATCGGAACACATTTAGAAAGTGATTGTTTTTTAAAGAGCCACTTATTTATTTGACACAGAATGCAAGCGACTCACTTGAGTTCTCACTTTACAGGCCAAGCAACAAAAAGACTCAAAAAATTAAATGGAAGTGTGATGCCTTAATAAGAGTAAATAATTCTGAAGCATCCTTAGGGTGATTCTTACTCTTTTTATGTTTAAAAATATCTGACTGGAACATCCTGCCAATTAACCGAAGATCTCCAGATGGCATTTACCCTTTTGCTTCATAACAAAAAGGATCTGCAATCAGTTTTATGGAAGATTATCTAAAGAGGAACATCACTGTAAATCGATGACAACAAAAATTAGACACTCCCCTTCTCCAGGATAGAATGTGCATTCTCCAGATTCTTGCACTGACACCTAACGTAATAAACACTTAAAACTGAATCTTAAATAATAGCCGCAAGGTTTCAACCGCTAAAGATTCACTGTTACTTTCCACCAAAAACTCCTGTATTCAGCACTCAGCCAACAAAGGACAGCAAATAATTCCCAGCAGCATAAATACCGGGAAAGCTACCTTGGGCTTTGTTTTTGTTATGTAAAATGCATTAAAGTGACTCATCCACTTAAGATTACCTACCCTTAGAAGCTTTAAAGAAGCTTCAAGAACCAAAATAAATGCTTTCCCAGAATGCCGGATAGGCAATTCGGTGCATTAAAAAATATGTATATATTTATATGTGCCATTGAGTTTGATTCTATTTTGCTAAGAGAGGAGAGAATTATTATTTTTCATTCCCTTCCTGTGGTGTGACTATAGCTACCTATAAGCCCTCTATTTCCAGAACAGCAGCGAGGTTTTTAAAAGTTATTTTAGAAATGGTAAAAATAAAAGAAAATTGTAGGAGACTGGAAATAGTCCCTCCTTCAAAGAATAGGCTCTATTCATTTGAAGAACAGGGACCGCGTGTCTGCCGACACTTAGATGTTTCAAATAACGGGTTGGGGAGGTTGGATCGCGTGGTCCCAGTACCTGCGAGGCCCCTGCGTGGACAGCACGCTTGGCCGCGGGGAGCCAGCACGCGTCTAATCGGAAGGCTGTCAAGTGCATCCAGTAATGTGGGATAAAACGAGTTTGGGCACTACAGCAATTAAAGAGCATCTCGGAGGCCAAGTGCGGGAGAAGTCCACGCTACCTCGGCAAGCCTGAAATTACCTATTTGTAAATTACCCAATCAAAACATAACTTTTTATTGAACTGGGTTGAATCAGAGCGGGTGAGCTGGCTGGAAACTTTTTTTCCCCAGTACGGCTGCACTCTGAAGTCTAGAGAATCCCGTTAGAGACGGGCTGAGACGCCGCGAGTCGTCGGCGGGCGCTTCCCGGGACAGCCGGCCCCCCGTGCCCGGCCCCGCGGAGGCGCCCGAGACGCCGGTTCGGGGCGCATTCCAGCGGCGAGCGGCGGGCACCGCCTGGCCGGCGTCTCCGCATCCGAGCCTGGCTCCCCGGCCGCTCGCTCCCCACCCCCACGGGCGGTAAAGCCCCGCGACTCGGGAACCGACCCCCACCCCCAACTCCCGCGGCGCCCCTCGGCCGGCACTCCCTGCCCGGCCCGCCGACTTACGTGACGGCCGAAGGGAACGGCTCCTCCGACGAGGGGCCGATGAGCAAAGATTGGAAAAGTGTCAGAGTCAAGGCCAGCAGGCAGCCAGCAGCCATCTTCGCGATCGAAGATCAATGCCCCCTCCCTGCCCAAGCGGGGGAAGGAGCGGCGCTGGAAACCGCGGGCGGAGGAAGAGCAGCACACGCCGCCGGGACCGCGGGCGTCTGGAGGGCCGGCTGCGCCCGGGGCCCGAGGCGCGGAGCCGCGCGGGGGACGGCGAGGCCGGGAGCGGGCGCCGGGGAAGGGGCGGTGGCGGGCGGACCCACTAGCGTGCGTCGGCTGCTCCGCGCCGCGGCCGGCTTGCCTCCGCCGCCATCAAGGGCGACTTTGGAAACAGACCTCGGCGAGCCCGCCGGCGCTCGCGCGCTCTCGCTCTCCCTCTCGGTTTCCTCCCTGATTTATTCCCCCGATTGCCGAGGCGAAGGCGGAGGCGGGGGCGGGGGCGGAGGAGGGGTGACGGCGCTGGAGGGTGGGGGTAGCTGCAGGAATGGGGAATGGCAGGCAGAGAGACTTGTGGAAACGAGAGGCTCCGTCTGGCTTCTTAGGCAAGTCAGAGGGAGGCGGCTGGGGGTGGGCAGCGGGAGGGCTGGGCGTCAGAGCAGTCGGGCGGAGACGGGCCGGGAGCAACCCTCCATACAAGGCAGCCAGGAACTCCCAAAGTCGGCGCCGGCTCGCTCCCGCCGCCCGGCGTGCGCAGGGGGAGCGGACCAGCCCCGTGGGGCTCCCGGGGGACGGCCAGCCGCCCAGCGGGCATCCACAGGCTGCAGAGGCTCCAGCCCAGGACTTGGCTCGCGTCTTCGGGGGTTATTTTTGCACATGCAGGCAGCGTTCCCCCCCAGCCTTACTCCCAGGCGCAGAATCCACTGCCTGCCTAGGAATCGTGAAGTGATTTGACAACAAATGTAGGAGGGGTTTGTATTGCATTTTAAAGCACCACTGTTGACTCTGTACCAGGTGGCACTATATGCCCGCGTGTGCCATAGGTTAGAGCCTCTGGCGGGGCTGGGTGCCCTTTGTGCCAGCGGTCCCACGCCCAGGTACTGCTCGGCTCACCTGGCGAGGACAGAGCCTCGGGGACCGGGCTGTGGACGGACAGAGAAGTACTGACGCTGTAAAATCTTCCCAGCCCTGTGGTTCCATTGGACAGAGGGGTGGAGGGACGAATTCTGCATCTAGGGAGGACAGTAGTAAGAGAAGCGCTTTGCAGCATCCCAGTTGGGACTGCCTCCAAAAGGGTCCTAACGCCCTGCTCTGGCCACTGGCCTGCCCTGCCTGACAAGGTTACCGCAGGGTGAGCTCACTTTTGTCAATGCGAAGACATGAAAAGGGTAAGCAGCAGGAACAGGTGGCACTCTGCGAAATGCGCCTGAAATGTAGAGGAGGAATTAAGGGAGGGGGAGAGAGCTAGGGAGTAGCAATGCCGGACTGGTTTTACCTCCAGACTCAGAAGAAGCAGTGGCGGGCTTTCTCCTTGAAAAAACAGGGTCTGCGACTAGGCCTCTCCCGCCCAACACAGGCCTCCTCTCAAGAGGGCCCTGGTGGGCCAGAGATAGAAATATATCCTTGCACACCTTAAATTCTTAAGCTTCCTCTAGTAGTGTATGAGAATACTTTTGACATGACGTGCAGAGAATACAATTTGTGATGACTATCCTGCATATGCAAAAATTCTGTAAGTATCGGGGTGGCTGTCAGATTTTTAATTAGCCCGTTCTTATTTTTAGGAGAAGCTTCTGAAAGAAAGAGACCCTTATTAATTCGAAATGGATTTTCCAGCTCTCTGAAGGCAATCTCCCAAAACAAAGACTAATAATAATAATAATACTATTAATTACTGGCCAAATTTTAAGAGCGTGTGTGATTTTATGATGCTTAGCCTGGTGAATTTTTTTTCCTTCCCACTTATCTCTCCTTTTTTATGCTTTTGTTTTGTTTTGTTTTCTTTATGTTCTCTGCATCTCTGTCTTGCTCTTTCTTTCTTTCTACTCTGAGTGGCCTCACAAAAGGCACCCCACCGTGACTTAACTTAGTTTGTTTTATGCTAGGCATGGATACTGTGGCAGCAGGAGCTGCGCAAATGAGGGATGAAGTGGGATGTAATGGGACTGAGAACCACAGCTCAGGAGGGACATTTTATATAACTGAAGACAGCATTCCACTCCAAAATTAGATAAGTAAATAGTCAAATCCATCATTTCTTCCATTTTTAATAATTCAAAAGCAGACTTTCTTCCCCAGCATGAGGATTAAGAAGAGCAGAATTAGATGCCCATTATTGTCTATGTGATATGTTGGTATCATAATAGCCTCACTACCTAAAAATACCATTATTATGTATTCTGTCAATTATTTCAACATCAACTCCAGACTTCCCACTATGGTACACTGTTTCCAATTTTGTATCCTTAGGAGAAAGGGCTTAAAGAATAAAAGAATGTAATAAGCTTGTAGATAAGGTAAGTCAGCCTTTATTATTAACTTTGTTGGCCTTTGAGCCAAATCTCAATTTCTTTGGATCACTCTGATGAAGCACTGTGTTCTCCAATATGTGAAGCTGTTGAGGAAAGATACTGCTTCTACAATTCTTACTGAAAGGGTTGGTTATCAACTGTGAGCCTAAATCATTGTTTAATACTCTGTTGCAAGGTTTCCTATTAATTGCTTTTTACCAATCTAAACCCTCTTATTGAGGATATTCAAAATGTGTTTTTTTTTAAATGTATGACAGCTAAAAGAAGACCATTTCCATAACATAGCATTACGTTTCTGTTGGATTAACTATACCCATAACAATGCATTTTTTCAGCTCAGTTCTGTTATTTTGGAAAATCCCCTTAAAATCAGATTATATCCCGTTAATCTTAATAAAATTTTGCTTAATCACGATAAATTTGCTATTCGACATAACATGTTGACAAATCGTAAGGATTGTAGTTAAGCTGTTATAGTAAATGATGTAAATGTGCAGTGAATACAGTAAATATATTACAGGTTGTAAATGAGCAAGAAGTCGCAAATCAGTATCTACTATTCATTTAAGAACAAATATTTTAATTAGAAAGTAAGTTAGTGAAGTATTGCAGGAGATTTTTGCATTTAATCATTTCTAGAACAAAGTTTAAAGAGATTTAATTCATGCAAATCACTGACCTTTACCTACAACAAACTTGCGATTGGCACCTTTTGGCTAAATCTCAGTTGTTAATTCAAATTTTTAATTTGTTCATATACATTTCATTTTTTAGTAACTAAAAATAAAGAACAGTAAAAACTTGATTGCCATGAAATGTTTATTTTTCCTTTTTGGGGTGATACTATGAATATTGGCAGCATAAAATTATGTTTTTATTGTAGTTTTTATATGAGTGTATGTATATACAAACATTTTTCTGTGATTTTTTTTCAGTAAATCAAATCTAATCTCTTCAACATTTTGCCCAAAAAATCGAGACAGAGTAACCTAATTGAAATTATTTAATCTTTCTCTCTCTTTTTTGTTCTCATATACAAACAGGCAAACCCAAACACTGAAAAGGAAAATAATTATCCTTAGCCAAAAACATTTTAAAGGAAATAATTAACTTTCATATTATTTTCCACATCTTGAGAAAACTAAGGTGAAAACCTTGACAAAGGGCCTTATTTGCTTGTATACATATAGGTGTATATGACTTATCTCTGAAATAGACATACTGTTAAGAGTCATAATCAGAAAAACTTGTGATTTGAGATGGTACTATGCTTCCATGCACACAAAGATGTGTGCCAGAGAAAGCGAATATTAAAGACATGGACAGAAACCTTCAACAATCTTACCTCTTTGGGGAATACTTTCAAGAGACAGGAATAAGAAAGAAAGCAATTCAGAAGTATCAATGCCCAGGAGAATGGTTAAAAGAGTGTGTAGTGATTTTTAAGTCAAGAGTTTATATTCGGCATTTTTAAAGTAAAGTGGCACATTGAAGCCTTCATAAAAAATAAAAAATAAAGCATAGAAAAGGAACTATCCTAAACTAAGAAACAAGGTCAAATATTTTCTACAAACAAGACAACTATTTAGAAAAAAATTTTCCTTGACCCAAGTAATACAGCTATTGAAATGATAGGGCATTGAATTTCTGATGAAAGAAATAACTTTTCTAGAGACTCAAAGTAACATTAAACAAGTATTTATTGGAGGTTTATTGTTTGTCCATCAGAGTCCCCATATTGGCAAACTTATGCTAGTTTAAGTATTTTGAAAAAAGTAGCTGTTATATTTTAAAATACCATCATGTCTTCAAGCAATAACTTCAATATTATTTTATTTTGAATCTCTAATCATAGAATTTTTCATTCAATTTCTTTTTCTTGTTTTATTTTACTCTTTCTCTCCCATTTCCTCCATTAAACAAACACATTCAGAAAAAATCAGGGCCTACAACATGACTTCCTATTTAAACAAAACTTTATTCATCTCTAAAATCTGAATTTCATAGCAAGATCTTTCTTCACTCCATAGAGTTGGAGTCGTGTTTTTTTGTTGTTGGTTTTTGACTGTGACAGCACAAAAGTATATGGAATCCATTTATGTAGGCCTACATAGACTAAGGGAAGTAGAGAATTCAGTTATTTATCCAAATATTCACTAACAATGAAAATGCAATGGGAAGTAATTAATAAGCAGTAGATGGTAAAAACTGAAATAGGAAAAACTAATAACCCTTTACAGTTTTTTCAATTTTATGGATGCAGCCTGCCATGAGAGGGGAAGAGAAAGATCTATTTATATTATTCTTCTGATACTAGGGTTTTTATTTTGTTTCGTTTGTTTTGTTTTTTCAGACAGGGTCTCACTCTGTCACCCAGGCTAGAGTGCAATGGCATGATCTCTGCTCACTGCAACCTCTGCCTTCCGGGTTCAAGTGATTCTCATGCCTCAGCCTCCCAAGTAGCTGGGATTACAGGTGTCTGCCATAACACTCAGCTAATTATTATTATTTTATTTTTTGGTATTTTTAGTAGAGACGGGGTTTCACCATGTTGGTCAGGCTGGTCTCAAACTCCTGACCTCAAGTGATCCTCCCACCTCAGCCTCCTAAAGTGCTGGGATTACAGGCGTAAGCCACCACACCCAGCCAATACTAGGTTTTTTATATTCTTTAAACACAGTAATACACCTTTGTAAGCTAGCACTTTTCTATAAAATTTGGATATGTTTTGGATCAAACTGACTTCCTGAATAATATAACTCATTATAGTAGGCTACAGATAACATAGTATAGTAGATGGGTGTCCATAGAAGCACCACAATATGATGTTGCTAGGGGTTTCTCCCTCTGAAGTAATGAGCATGGGAGAGAAAATAAGACAGCAGTCGGCCGGGTGCAGTGGCTCATCCCTGCAAGCCCAGCACTTTGGGAGACCGAGGCGGGTGGATCACGAGGTCAGGAGATCCAGACCACGGTGAAACCCTGTCTTTACTAAAAATACAAAAAGTTAGCTGGGCCTGGTGGCGGGTGCCTGTAGTCCCAGTACTCGGGAGGCTGAGGCAGGAGAATGGCGTGAACCCGGAAGGCGGAGCTTGCAGTGAGCTGAGATCACGCCACTGCACTCCAGCCTGGGCGACAGAGCCAGACTCCGTCTCAAAAAAAAGACAAGACAGCATTTTAGTAGCCACATATTTCAGATTGATAGAATTTAAATGCCTACCATTATCACAAAGAATACGTGACTACCTGGATGGACATACTAGTGAACTTACAATTAAAATACTATATTCTTTTAGTAGATGAATAAAATAGAGATCACGTTGTCTGTCACACATGGGAGATATAAACTTTTTAAGTTTTGCATTTGGGAATATTTGACAATCAACATAGAGCAAATATTATCCAGTCATAGTATTTTCTTCCAGATGTAGAAGGTGGTGGAGTATAATTCCTAAGGATTCCTAGTAATTTAGGGGAAAAAAAAATACTGTGATACCTAATCAGCTGAAGAATATTGTTGTTATCTATCTAATGCTTTATCATGTTTTTATAATCAAATTAATAGTATTTCAACATTTCATGCCTTTAAAACTAAGGACAGGGATTTTAAACCGTTTTGTTCTAAGGATAGCTTGTGTTGTGTAGTTGGAATTCATATATATTGATTTTCTTTTTCTTATCCACAGTTCTTGAAATTTTACTCTAGGGTGACCATTCTTTAATAATATGGTTCTCTGAGAATGTCCATAGCTATCTAGAAAAAAAGAATTGATTTAATAAATTTGCCAACCTGGGTAAAGATGGTCCAAACAAAAACAGTAAACTGGGTCTTGAGTTTCAAGTGGAGTGTTTTTATTACGTGGGTGTTGCTACAAGCCTTTCTGTTACACAGAGATTAATCTATCTTTTGCCAAGATGTTCATTTCTGTGGATATATTTTATACTATCAAGATACTGGCAGATTAATATTTAGTTAGTTTAAACCAAACAACCAAATGCATAACTTTAAAATATCACCTAACTCCAAGGAGAGGATATTTATAATATTGAATAACATTTAATCATTTGGCTGTCATTAATAATGATCTTAACTTTAATTGTATCATTTCACATATGATTAGCAGTCATTATCTGTAACAAGGGCAAGCATCTTTTGGTTGGGAAGACTGTGTGTATATTCAGTCACCTTTTGTGTTTTTCTCTGTTAGTATCAGAAAATTCCTCATATTCGAGACCTAATGCTTTCCAAATGAGTTGAGTACTTTCAGATTTCATATGTTTTGGATTAAATATACATTTCCTTTAAATTTCATATTTCTCAAAATATATAAAACTTTCCCCTTTCAGCAACAACAATACTTACCAAAAATGAGCTGTCACGGTAAACCTAGTTAAAACACCATATCCACACCTCAATTCAAGCTTTGACATCAATGTTCAGGAACAGAACCCAGTTCTGCTGTTTCTCCTTTTCTTCCCAGTTAACCAGCCAACTCACTCTGCCCCTTCTCCACCCCTTCTTTTGATCGTTTTCTTCTTCTACAGGCAACAGTTGATTGTCTTTAACATATTACCATAGAAGAGACTGCTTCTTTTTTTTTTTTTTTTTTTTTTTAGTAAAGAGAAAAGGAAGTAGAAAAGTAGGGAAAGCAAAGAGAAATTATCTAGAGGAGAGAAAAATGGAAACATGAAGGAGGGAACAATATGAAACAAAGGATGACTTTGTTCATATAACACAGACAAACACAATGCAAAGAAGAAAGAAACCAGAGATGGAAATGTCAAGGCCAAAACTGCTTGAAAGAAACTGGAAGCAAAAATGAGACAAAAGAGTAGGGCAACTCAATTTACTTCAATATTCAATCAACTGAAATTTTTGTTGCTAAGCAAATACATAATCTTCAAATCTCATGATTTTACAAGAAATATAAATAATCATTCAAGGTTTTTGTTCTAATTTAAAAGTAAAACAGGTTACATGATGTTAATATTTAACACACCCCCTTTGTGTGTGTGTGTGTGTGTGTGTGTGGCATGATCTAGGCTCACTGCAGCCTTGACCTCCTGTGCTCAGGTGATCCCCTCACCCCAACCTCTCGAATAGCTGAGACTACAGGCACACACCACTATGCCCAGCTAAGTTTTAGTTTGTTTTGTAGAGACTGGGTTTTGCCATGTTGGCCAGGCTGGTCTCAAACTCCAGGCTTCAGGTGATCCACCTGCCTTGGTCTCCCAAAGTGCTAGGATTACAGGTGTGAGCCACCATGCCTGGCCTTTAAGCACTTTTTTAAGTAAAAAAGTAAATGATATTTAAAGCATTACATAGATCCAACTACTGTAACATAAGTTTGCAAATTCCCTATGCTTTCAATGTTAGTTGCAAATAGTTGTAAATCTAATCACTTGACATGTAGAATATTTATATGAACTAGGAAAAACATCATACTCTATTACATATCAAGTGCTGATTTGTATTTAACAATTTTTTTTAGTAAATTGCTCGTGAACTTTAACCTACATTTTTAAAATTTTCAACTTTCAGAATCACTTTTTTCTCCCTATACCTTTTTCAGAAAAATTCACAAACAATAAGAAAGTGTAAATGGGATTACAGGAAAGGGCAACAGTGACTTAGCTACTTCAATGATTTTGTTCTCACCTGAAAAACTGTTCACATTTAAAAAATGTTCAGGATCCCCGGACTGTGTCATCTGTCTTGGGCTCCTTCCCATGTCTTATATCAGTTTGTTCTTAATAAGAAAACTTGAACTTATTCATATATTAGGCTTGTGTCAACTACTGAAATTACTGATCCCAGATTTTCTCTTGGCTCTTAAAATTAATCATTACACAAACTCCTCCGTAACTAAGGATAACTGTGTTAACATACAGTGGTGTGTTAGACTCAGGCATATCTCTTAGCTATGGTATTTATCAAAGAGCAGACCTAGGATGTGAGCCCAGGCACACTTCCTTGGCTGGCCTGACTGTTAACCTCTGTGCCATATGGTCTTTCTGCTCTGAATATTTAGTAGTTCAGACATTTAGGCAGAGTTACTCAGTCTTCCTGAGCCTCAGTTTTTAATTTTTTTAAAATGGGAACAATGCTGTGATACAGTTTTCTCAATTTGTTCTCTTTAACAGCTTTATTGTTTTTTATATATAATTAATATATATCAATTCACCCATTTAAAGTATACATTCTAATGCCTTTTAATATTATAGAAAGATTTTCACTCCTATTTAAAAAGATCAACCATTAAATATTTGAACTGGAATTGGATTTGATGAGACCTACATATATTGGCTGTGTAGACATGTGCCAAATAGAAATTCAATTTAACATTAATGTTAGACAAACTTTAATGACTTTGACCCTTAAGTCTTACTAATTCCTAATGACAGGGTTTTTCCATATATGAAACCTTAGTCTCTCTTCTCCACATTGTTCATCTTGAGCACGTAATCACTATTAAAAAACTTGTATTTAAACTTACATAAAAAAATACTAATCATCAGATCTCACATGATAGATTCATAAAACATAAAATTATAATTTAGATTGGCACATGTACCTATGTTTTTATTGGTGCCATTTGTATCATTTATGTGTATATATGGAGTTTATGTTGTCATCTTTTTACTTGTGCAATGAAAATAGTATTTATGACATTGAAGAATGTGAAGCTGTAAATGGCATTTGCATTCATAAGATACATCGACTGTGTTTCTACATTTAATCACTGGCTAGAGCTATTTATTGCTTCGTGTACTGTTCTTCCATAAACAGCAGTACCTCAGTAGGACACCTTCATCTACTGACTGTTTTTCCCTTTCAGTGTAGATCAGAAAAACAGAAACATTTTATAGAAATAAAATATTGTTACCTTGATCAAGTAAATAAGCTTTAAAAATCTAAATATGGAAATACCAGGAAAATCAAATCAATAAAATCTATAACTAAATACATTTCATTGTGGCATTTTCTATTAGATCCTCACATGTACAGATATGTGAAGAATGTGTCATTTTATTTCTCAATGAGATATTAAAACAACTACCTGATTTTTGTGCTTTCTCTTAAGAGAATTCTTTAAAATTTAAGTAAAATAAATTTTAAAAACGACAATAGTAACAGTAATCCACAGGCAATCAACAACTTATAAGATCTGTTTCAAATGACTATTTTTATATCTGTGTTTTGAGACATAGGATGTATTTTCTCATGTAGATTTTAATTAGGAACCTGAGCATGCATTTAAATTTCTACTTAGTTTCACTCACTGGTTCTAGAATCACCACCTGTAGTCATGGTGTCTAGTGGACTTCAAATAATATGTAAATTAATAACCTTGGAAATATCACTTGATTGATGTGGTCTGACGGTCATTTATTTTCATTAATAGCATAAGGGTGATTTACTGTATTTCACTAAGAAAAAAAAGCCAAAGTCTCTGTTTCACACATGTAGCACATTTGTAAATGCATAGTGGAAACCTAAAGAACTCATCATATTGCCTGATGCAAACTAGAAATTTAGTCGTGTATCTTCTTCTTTTTTTTTTTTTTTTTTTTGAAACAGAATCTTGCTCTATTGCCCAGGTTGGAGTGCCATGGCATGATTTTGGCTCACTGCAACCTCTGCCTCCCGCGGGCTCAAGCAGTTCTCCCACCTCAGCCTCCCAAGTAGCTGGTTTTACAGTTATCTGCCACCACACTCAGCTAATTTTTGTATTTTTAGTAGAAACAGGGTTCTGCCATGTTGGCCAGGCTGGTCTTGAACTCCTGGCCTCAAGTGATCCACCCATCTTGGTATCCCAAATTGCTGGGACTATAGGCATAAGCCACCATGCTGGGCCTTCGTTGTGTATCTTTATTCATTCATTTATACATTTACTCTTTCAGTCAGCCACCTATTCACTTTGGATTAATTATATAGTCATTTGTTGCTAACTTACTAAGAGCCAAACATTATGATAGGAATCATGTGCTTCATAAAGTTTTATATATATATTTGTACTTGCTACCCACAAATTGGGTTACATGTGTGTGTTTGTATGTTATATATAAATGTTTATATGAGACAACTTATTTTCCAGTCTTAGGATGTGATGCCCTTTGCTATTTAAAAAAATGTTTTAAACTTGAAACTTGTGTCCAGAATTCCAAGTCAAGAACCCTTGTAAGTTACATTGCTTGGGAGAAGGTAAAATGGGATAGCTGCTTTGGAATAGCTTAAATGTAGAGTTATCATTTGACTCAGCAACTCACCTCCCCGATATTGACCCAGGAAAGAGAAAAACACGGGTTTACACAAAAACATGTACATGAAATGTTGATAGTGGCAATATTCATAATAGTAGAAATAGGCCAAATGTTCATCAACTGATGAGGAGATAAATAAAATTGGTGTATTCATTCAATGGAATATTATTTGTCAATAAAAATGAATAAGTTACTGATGCATGCTACAACATGAATAAACCTTCGAAACACGTCAAGTGAAAGAAGCCACTCATGAAAGATCACGTATTGTATAATTCTATTTATATGAAATATCCAAATTAGGCAAATCCATGGAGAAGAAAGTCAATGAATGTTTGCCTAGGATGGGAGGAAGGTGTTAGGGGAAATGGGGAGTAAGTGCTAATAGGTATGGAGTTTCTTTTGGGAGTAATAATATGTTCTAAGATTGATAGTGGTGATGGTTGCATAACTTTGTAAATATGCTAAAAGCCATTGAATCATACACTTTAAATGCATAGTGCAATTACTAGACTGCAAATCTAGACAATGTTGCCTTTATTCAAGTACCTGGGCCATAGTAGGCACACAATAAATACATAATGAAAGCAAAAAGGTAAGTAAACAAGCCAGAAGCATTACACGCAAGAAAAATTAACCAAAATTTGCTATTGGATCTGTTTAAAGTAAACTCAATATAACTCAAATGAATTCTAATTATCCTCCTAAGAGCCAAGATTGATTCCCGGGAGGGGTAGATTTGTAGAGATGGGGGCTTGTCTTCTTCTAAGCAGTTTCAAAGGACATACTCAGCACCAGGAAAATGAGACAGAGGCTGGACTGAGTGCTGCTGGTAGAAGATGACAGGAAAAGGCTTTAGTTGTAACTTTGAAGCTACAGTCCCACTCATACATAGTAGTGGTTCTCCAGCTTGAACATGCACCATAAACACCTGGAAGACCCGTGAAAACGCAGGTGACTAGTGCCTGAACCCTGAATCCCTGCTTCAGTAGGTCTGGGTGGGGCCCAAGAATTTACATGTCTGATATATTTGAAAGTGATACTGATTCTGCTGGTAAACGGACTACACTTTAAGAACCACTTGCATATATGTATGTTATTAATAAAATAAATGTTTACGAATGGGATATGATGGGAGGTGAGCTAGAAAAAAGGAGAAAAATATATAAAAGGAAATAATACACTGAAAACAAATTTGTAATTCAATAAACAAACTCAGAGCAAAGCTTCTAACACTGCGGATCATCTTGGCACATGGTGAGAATGGGGATTCAGTGAAGTGAGCTTTAGCATCAGGTGTTCCCGTTAACACCACTTTCTGAGTTAAATCCCGTCAGGTCTGCTGCTCACTTTCATGTATAAAGGCCACTGATGCTGACATTTGCCAAAAATAGCTCCAGCAACATGGGAAGCCAAGTTGGAAGTCCACTCTTACAGTGTTAGAATCAGGGTGTCAAAGACCACATTCTTCCCAAGACATGTACCGTCAAGGCCATCTTCTCCCCACTTGGTTTAAAACTCTATTATCAATGTTATCATGTTGGGTTGGTAATCTTATGTTGAATATTATGTTACTCTATTATCAACGTTATTTTATTGGATGTATTCAAATGCACAAACCATCTGGGCAGAAGCATCTCTCCCATAAATATAAATATCCATTTGCCATTATCAAGTATCAGTTTATCACCTGGGAAGGATTTCCAGGCTCTATTAAGCCAAAAGTTATTTTGGTTTGGGTAAGAAAATCAGTATAGATTTGATTTAATGCAAATATTTCACTCTAAAATGGAATGATTAAGATATTTTATTTAACTTACCATGCAAATCATTTAGCAAGAAAAATAATCAGCAAGAAAATATTATGAGTACTTTAAAAACAGTCTTAGATGTTTCCAAGTCTACTTTATGTGACGTTAAAAGACAATTTCATCCATTCTGATGATTTCCAGTAAGACTGAGCTTCATATGGGTTGCAGAATCCTTTCCGGGAACAAAAGCAAAAAATAAGCAAAACTATTTTAGTTAAAAATAGGAAATGGTTTTAGGGCTTTTGGGGCAGAAAAGTAATCTGCGTACTCCAAAGAAAATGTGGTATGGAAAGAAAAATAATTCAATACAGAAAGTGTAGAATTGTAATTCAGTCTTCCTCTTCTTTTTATTTTTTACTTTTTTTTTTTTTTTTTTGCCATAGGGTCTCCCTGTGTTGCCCAGATTGGAGTGCAGTGTCACCAACACAGTTCATTGCAGCCTCAACCTCCTGTGCTCAAGGGATCCTCCGGCCTCAGCCCCTCAAGCAGCTGAGACTACAAGTGCGCAGCACCATGCCTGGCTAATTTTGGGGTATTTTTTTTTTAGTAGAGACAGCGTTTCGCCATTTTGTTCAGGCTAGTCTCAAACTCCTTAGCGCAAGAGATCCACCAGCCTCAGCCTCCCAGAGTGCTGGGATTACAGGCATGAGCCACTGCACTTAGCCCTTCTTCTTCTTTTTACTCTCTAAATTTCCCAAGGAAATCTGTATCGTCTGGAGACAGATGCTTTAATTCTTTATTTCTGTTATGTCAACTAATAGGCACAAATGGATAGGAGCACTAGTGCAAAGACTGCCACTGGTAAATACATGAATTGGGTTACTGTAACATTTGTGATTTCCAATTAGAATTTTGTAAACGTAATGACTTTTGAAAACCATTTCCAAAGCCACATATATGCAATATTTTACTTTACAAGGAACATTGCATCATGACTGTAAATATTAGATAATTCTCTGTTAACTTTCAGAATCAGATTATGTGAACTGGCAAGCCAATTATTGGGTTTAAATTAAAGTATAATCAACATTATTAAACTACCTTGATACTGTTAAGGAAATCAAGCCTCTGAAATGACATACCTACTTTAGTAATTATGAAATGAAATAGGTTAATTCTTGTCATCATATGCTCAATATTTTCAAGTGTTATCACCCATAGAATTTGGTTCTAATTATACCACTCTTATATAAAACTGTTGCAAACAGTCATATGTTTTTACATTTTTTCTCATTAATACAAAAATAGTTCCATTCTTGAGGTAATTTGACAAGATTAAATTCACACATGCCTTAATGTAACCAAGACCTTTAAAAATAAAAATGGATTGAGGATCATGCTAAATTATATCGAACAATGGATTTTACCTAGTACTTACCTTTAAAGGAATATTCAACAAACTGCTGAACAAAATAGGCAAATAATATTTCTGTACCTAAATAACTACAAATTTTAGCACTGATTAATATAGTCTCAGAATGAATTATATGCATTCATGCTATGTTTTTTATAAATTTTGGTATCTTAATAGGGGGAAAATGAACACATTCTAAAGGATCAAATTTTTTTTTAAGATTAAGATTTTTTTCTGATTATATAAGTAATTTTTTATTAGGTTAGCATTGATTTATTTGACAAATAAACCCTTAAACATGAATGGTTTAACACAGAAAAAAAAAAAAAAAACAGGTTTTTCTTACTATAACGTAGTCCAATGCAGGCTTGCTTGACAGCAGGCAGATTTCTCCTAGTGGTAATTCGAGGACCCAGGCTCTTTCCTCCTTCTGGATCCTCTGTCTCTAGGGCCTTAGTGTTCTTTGCATCCAGATAAAAGGAGAATGGGGGACTGGAAAGGAATATCCACTTTTTTATTATTATTATACTTTTAAGTTTTAGGGCACATGTGCACAACGTACAGGCTTCCTACATATGTGTACATGTGCTACACCAGTGTGCTGCACCCATCAACTCGTCATCCACACTAGGTACATCTCCCAATGCCATGCCTAACTTCTTAATGGCTTGAAACCTATCACTTCTACTCTCATTCTCTAGAGGTAAACTACTCAGTCATATAGCCTCACCTAGATGCAAATAGAGGTTGACAAATGAAGTTCCTGCCTAGGCAGTAACTTCCCATAAATTTGATGACTCTGCCACAGACTATCCCCTGACAACCAAATGTTGGTGCTTCTTTCTTCCCACACATAGAACATTCTTCTCCCTTCTAAGCTAAGTTCCTATCCCATCTGTATTATGTTAGTTCATTCTCATATTGCTATAAAGAACTACCCGAGACAGGGTAATTTTTAAAGAAAAAAGGTCTAATTGACTTGCAGTTCCACAGGGTGTACAGGAAGCATGGCTGAGAAGGCTCATGAAACTTATAATCATGGTGGAAGGTGAAGGGGAAGCAAGCACGTCTTACTAAAGTGCTATACAATCCCAGCACTTTGGGAGGCTGAGGCAGGAAGATTGTCTGAGCTTAGGAGTTTGAGACCAGCCTGGGCAACGCGGTGAAACTCTGTCTCTACTAACATACAAAAAATTAGCCGGACATCGTATTGTGCGCCTGTAGTCCCAGCTACTCGACAGGCTGAGGCAGAAGAATTGCTTGAACCCGGGAGGCAGGGATTGCAGTGAGCCAAGATCGCGCCACTGCACTCCAGCCTGGGTGACAGAGCGAGACTCCGTCTCAAAAAAAAATAAAACAGATCTTGTGAGAACTCATTCACTATCTCAAGAACAGCCAGGGGGAAATCTACCCCAATGATCCAATCACCTCCCACCAAGCCCCTCCCCCAACACTGGTAATTATAATTCGACATGATTTATAATTCAGTTTGAGTGGGGACATAGAGCCAAACCATATCACCATCATTTTATCCAGCTCCGTGTCCAGGATCTCTACACAACGCACAGTTCTCTCTGCTTCGTCCACATAGGGCCCTGCGTGATCCTGTGATATCTAAAGAACAAGTTTCCTGCCCATCCCCTTACTACACACCTGCAGTATAAAATTTGGACAGTGTAAGGATTGCTGCCACAATTCTCATTTGCAAAAGAACCAATGGTATATAAATACAAAATTTACTGTTTCTCAGCAATGACAAAATTTTGCTGTTCAGATGTGATGACGAAAACTTAACTTTGAAGAAGTTCTACAAAACCTTGATTTATCTCTCTGAGATTAACTTTCTTATCTATTATTTTTGATGGCCTCTGGTTCCAATTTATGGGAGGTTTGTCTTTGTCTATTATCCTCTGTGACTGCTTCTAAAGTGGACAGTGAAGAATATTCCTACTCTAGTGGGCAGAACGGTAGTTCCCTCATAAAAGTTCACATCCGAATCCTTAGTACCGGTGAATGTGTCATTATATAGCAAGGGAAAATTAGGATTGTAGATGGAATTAAGGTTGCTACCTGACCTTGAGATGGGAATATTATTCTGGATTATCTGGCTGGGGTAGGGGGCTGATATAATCAGCAGGTGGAAAAGAGAGGCAGGAAAGTCAGTGTAGAATGATGCAGCTTGAAAAAGACTGGACCTCCATCTCTGGCTTCTAAGATGAAAAGGTCACAAGCTAAGAAATGCAGTGTTGTCTAGATGCTGTGAAAAGCAAGGAAACAGATTCTCTCCTAGAGCCTGCAGAGGTATGCAGCCCTGCTGACATTTTGATTTTAGCTCAGTGGGACTTATTTTGGATTTCTGACCTCTGGAAATAAAAGATAATACATTTGAGTTGTTTTAAGTCACTATATTTTTGGTGATTTATAATAGCAGCAGCAATAGGAAACTAGTGCAACCTCCTTGGAAGCTACACAGATTTTTGGATTATAATCTCTATTATTGCAAATTTGTGGGGATAGAGACATATATATGTGTGTGTGTGTGTTTGTGTGTGTGTGTGTGTGTGTATATATATATATAATAGTTGTAGTCTTTTTTTTAAGGGAAGGCTCACGTTTTGTTTAGTTCTTAACAATAGGATTATCTTAAAATTTAAAGCAGGGATGTCCAATCTTTTGGCTTCCCTGGGCCACACTGGAAGAAGAAGAATTGTCTTCTTGGTCCACAGATAAAATACACTAACAGTAACAATAGCTGATGAGCTAAAACAAAAAATCGCAAAAAAACTCATAATGTTTTTAAAAAGTTTATTCATTTGTGTTAGGCTGCATTCAAAGCCATCCTGAGCCACATGCAGCCCATGGGCCATAGGTTGAACAAGCTTGATTTAGAGGCTTCTAATTACTTTTGTCAGTACCAACTTACAATAACTATACTCAAAAGTTCTTTCCTAGACATAATACTCAACTTGGCTTCAGGATTTTTTTTCTTACGATCCTCTCTCTGTCTCTCTCTCTTTAATATTAGCTGCTTTAGAACCATCTGAAAGTATAAGCTTATTTGGGAATGAAACCCTCTTAAACTAATGTTTATCATAGGGCTGAACTTTTCATCCCATTCTTACATGAGCCCTTGTCTTGTAACATTTCATTAAGTCAAACAAGAATGAAGCAACTCACAGTATCTTCATTATAGATTTTTTTAAATATCTCTTTCTTTAGACAGAGTTATAGGTTTGGTAGTGATGTAGTTGGCTTACTAAGTTCTGCTGGTGACAATTTGACCAAATGTTTTGACACTCTGTAACATGCGTCTCTAACTTTCTAGTCTGTTACATCAACTTATTTGCAGACAGTCTCCTAACCGTTGAACCAGTACCACATACCTTAGGTTTTTGTTCTGGTAGCACTCAGTTCAAAGAATTAATTTCTGTATTAGTTTGAGAATGTTAACTGTTGTTACAAATAAACCAATGTGTTTCAATGGCTCAACAAAATGGGCGTTTACTTCTCACTCTATTAATAGTACGATGTGGAGATTCATCCAGATGTTTGTTATGCTAAAACCATAGCAAAATTTTCAATTCTTTCTCCATGCTGCAGGGACAAGGAGTAGAGTTCTGGAACTTTCATGAAAGACATACCTTTAAGAGTCCTAGAGTGTCCAAGCATAGTGGCTCACGCCTGTAATCCCAGCAATTTGAGAGACTGAGGAGGGTGGATCACTGGACACCAGGAGTTCGAGACCAGTTTGGCCAACATAGCGGAACACTGTCTTTTCTAAAAATACAAAGATTAGCCAGGCTTGGTGGCATGCGCCTGTAGTCCCAGCTACTTGGGAGACTGAGGCACAAGAATCACATGAACCCAGGAGGCAGAGATTGCAGTGAGCCGAGATCATGCCACTGCACTGAAACATGGACAATATAATGAGACTGTCTCAAAAAATAAAATAAAATAAAAGCCCTACAGTGTACGCCCTCAGCAAAGGGGAAATCCAGAAATAGACAAAATATTACCAAAACCTTAACCCAGAAGTCACTGCTCATGGAAAAAAGATTCCATCAATCCTGTGGCCCTAAGCTCCCTGAACCTCAGAGTGATCTGCAGAAGAGGGCAGAGAAGAGAAGAAATGCCTTCTTTGTATAAAAGCAACTCACGGAATTTTTGCTCACATTTCAATGGAGGAACTAATCACATGGTGCTCTCTGTTTGCATGGGTTTGCCAAAGTCAATTCTATACTATGGGAAGAGAGCTACACTTCTCTTGTTCAACAGTTAGCTGTCTTTGCTGCTAATACATACTTATCATATATGGGAAAGAATGTTTTTAAATTTTTCTTACTTATAAAGGATTTGCTCACTAGAACTATATCCTCAACCAAGACAGGAAACCAGTGCTTTTGAGGTAAGACGCTACATCCTGGCAGGTGGAGTATCAAGCACAAAATGTTGATTAGAGAATTGAGTGCTTGAATACGTGACCAAGATAAAGATCAGGATCACAAACCTACCATTTACCAAGATCTGCAACAGACCCTAGGAAGTAGCACACACACACAGACACACACACACAAGCACACACATGCACATGCACATGTACACCTAGTACAATGTTCCCTATCTTCAAGGACTTTAAAATTTGGTTGAGGAAAAGGATTAAGCAAATAACCCAATTAAGTATAGAAATTGAGAAGTGCTATAGATGAAAAGTATAAGGTACTAGGAAACAGTTAAACAGCAAAACTTAATATTGATTGAAGAATTACTAAATAGTTTCTTGAATGAAGATATCCAGAAGAGGAATAACAGCGAGGTGAAGAGTGCGGTAAAAAACATTCCAATAAAAGAAAAATCAGCTGGGCACTGTGGCTCATGCCTGTAATCCCAGCACTTTGGGAGGCTGAGGCGGGTGGATCACGAGGTCAGGAGATCGAGACTATCCTGGCTAACATGGTGAAACCCTGTCTCTACTAAAAATACAAAAAAAAAAAAAAAAATTATCCAGCTGTGGTGGCAGGTGCCCGTAGTCCCAGCTACTTAGGAGGCTGAGGCAGGAGCATGGTGTGAAACCTGAAGGCAGAGCTTGCAGTGGCCGAGATCACGCCACTGCACTCCAGGCTGGGCGACAGAGTGAGACTCCGTCTCAAAAAAAAAAAGAAAAAGAAAAAGAGAAAAAGAGAAAAAAAAAAAGAAAAAGAAAAATGTGAAGCTGAAGCAGATTTTTTATTATGATCAAATGAGTTAGCTTGCAGCAGACCAAAGTTTATTTTGAGAACAACTAGAAAAGTTACATAAAATATTAAAAGGCATCAAAGTTCTGTTAAATCAATCAGGGTAAAGGGTCCAGAGGTTTGGAGAAAGAACTATAAAGAAGTGCAATAACATTCCTAAGCAAAAGTCTGAGAATATGGCTTTGCCTGGGCAAAAAGATCACTGCTGGAGGAAAGAGATATCTGGAGAGATTTCAGTGGTCTTGCAAGGCTGAAGTTAAAGAAAAAAGCAAAATAAAGAAACTGTGGAACAAAGATCCTGAGAGAAGAAGACCTGGAGAATTGTACCGGACACATGGTCAGTTTAACAGGTTATGAAGAAAGTTTCTGAAAAGCATAGCAAAGCTTTTGTTCTAGTAGCACTCAGTTCAAAGTGCTACCTTTGCTACCATGCTGGGGTGTACAAAGATTAAAGTTCTAGACCTTTCATGAAAAGGGCTAAGACATACTTTTAAAAGCCCTAGTGTTGGCCTGGCGCAGTGGCTCACACCTGTAATCCCAGCACTTTGGGAGGCCAAGGTGGGCAGATCACGAGGTTAGGAAATCGAGACCATCCTGGCTAACACGGTGAAACCGGGTCTCTACTAAAAATACAAAAAAAAAATTAGCCGGCATGGTGGCGGGCGCCTGCAATCCCAGCTACTCCAGAGGCTGAGGCAGGAGAATGGGCTGAACCCAGGAATTGGAGCTTGCCATGAGCCAAGATCACGCCACTGTAGTCCAGCCTGGGCGACAGAGCGAGACTCTGTCTCAAGAAACAAACAAACAAAAAAAGGCCCTAGCGTTACCAGTGGGGGTGGAGTGGGGGTCTTACTAGGAGTTGTCTAGGTTCTTGGCATTTTGAACAAAGAATTGGACAAAATGCACAAACAAAGCAATGACAGAATAAAACAATGAAAGCACAGATTTATTTAAACAAAAAAACACTCCACAGAGTACAAGTCGGCTTGAGCAAGAGGCTCAAGAGCACTGGTTACAGAATTTTCTGGGGCTTAAATATGCTCTAGAGGTTTCCCATTGGTTACTTGGTTTACACCCTGTGTAAATGAAGGAGTGGCCCCACAACCAGTCTGATTGGTTGTGGAAGGCATCCAATCAGAGGCTGAAGTGAAGTTACAAAGTTATAAGCTAGGCAAACATCTGATTGCTTGTGGGAGGGGACCAATCAGAGGCTGAAGTGAAGTTACAAAGTTACACCCCTATGCAAATAAACACTAGGCCCCTGACCAGACTGATCGGTTGTGGGAGGGGACCAGTGAGAGGTGCTTTCCATTTCTCATCTGCCCTGCAGAAAGGAAAGGGCTGCAAAGGGAGTACCCTCTGTTCTTTTGTTCCTTGGGTATGGAAAGTTGGGGTTTTCCTTTTGGTTTAGTTCTAGGAAGTCAGAATGAATCGTCCTTAGGTTCCCTGCTTCCAGATTTCATTCTTCTTTATGCCCTCAGGAAAAAGAAATCCAGAAGTAGACTAAATATTATCAAAACCTTAACCCAGAAGTCACTGATCATATTAAGGACACAAGCCTCAGTATATATTCCTTGAGAAAGAAAGGGGAGGATAATATAATTAGAAACTTCTATTGATTTTTATGCCTAATATCTAGCAGTTAGTCACATATTCTAAACATGCCAAAAAAACAGAATTATATGATCAAACATTTAGAAAACACAAGAAATCAAAAATGGACTTACAGAAATGCAATTAGTGGAAACAGCAGATAAGGACATCAAAATAATTATAATTAACATGTTCAAGAAAAGAGATAAAAATATGGACAAAAAAATTAAAAGGTGGAAAATTTAGCCAGACAGTGGAAAACTATTTTTAAAAATCTAATAGAACTTTTAGGGCTAAAGAAATAGCTATATTTAACAGCAGATTTTCCTTGCAAAAGAGTAGGGAATTTGAATATAGGTCAATGGGAAACATACTATACTAATGAGAGAAAAAAAGAAAATTACAGAAAAGTATGTGATAAACCTGTTGGAAAGAATGAAAAGCTCTAACATACGTGTAATTGGTGTCTTGAAAGGAGATGAGAGAGAATGGCGCAGTAGTGGAGAGAATGGTTGAGAATTTCTAAACTGATGAAAGAGGCCAGGTCAGAAATTTGGGAAGTACAGTAAAATTCAGTATAAATAAAAAGTAAACCATAATGACATGATCAAATTAAGCCCATTATAATTAACTGCTAAATACCAGAGACAATGAGACAATTTTGAAAACAGTCCCATGAAAAAAAAAAGAGCCAGACAAGAATTTGTCAAATTCCAGAAAAACATATTTAAAAATCAGTGTTCTTAGACTTTAGTTAATAAAAAAAAGATAATTATAATAATAAGAGGAATGATTCAAAACCAAGCTGCAAAAGGAAGAAATAGGCAAAGTTATTCAGAATCTTGGAGACAATATGTAGGATTTTAGATTTTATCTTCAGGTAATGAAAACCTTTGGAAGACTTACTAGGGGAATGACATGATCAAATATGCATAATTAAAAGCTTACCTTTGCAGTTCTGAGGAGAATGGATGGGGATGGGGGAAGAAAAAGAGTGGGAGACCAGGAATCTGGTCACCATAACTAGGAGTAAAAGGTAATAAAACAAACAGAAGAACATTTGGCGTAACTATGACTCAAGTTTAGAGAACAACCACAAGCAAGGCTGATTTGATACTTGGTCTCTACGTGTTGAGTGAGACCTTGTAAAATATAATACCTCCAACCAATGATTGTTGGAATATAGACGAGACTGAAATTACTGGATGGGGTCCAATGATCGGTGGTCAAATCTAGAGTCTCCACTCTACTGCCCAGGCTGGAAGGCACTGGCACAATTATAGCTCAGTGCAGCCTTGAACTCCTGGGCTCAAGTGATCCTCCTGCCACGGCCTCCTGAGTAGCTGGGACTGTAGGCATGCACCACCTCACCCGGCTAATTTTTTGATTGTAGAGATCAGGTCTTGCTATATTGCCTAGGCTGGTCTGGAACTCATAGGCTCAAGTGATTATCCCACCTTAACCTTCCAAAGTGCTGAGATTACAGGTATGAGCCACCACACCCAGCCTTCAGTTATCAAATCTGTGGATACCTAAAGTTTGCCAAGGTGAGGACCTGGGAATTTGATACTGCTCATCTACACTGAAACAATATTTTGTCCTTTGTTGTGTTTTCATCCAGATAATTTTAGAGATGTTGATGCTGCATATAGTCATAATAGGGATAAAAATGCTAACTGCGGTCATGAAAGACAAGGAAACTAAGATCTGCCAAGCACTTACTAGTGTCAGGCACTGTATTGTATGTTTTATATATTCCATCTCATTGAATTGTCACAATGACCTTGTAAAGCAGTCTTATTCCCTTTATACAAGTGAGAAAATTGAAGCTAAATTTAAGTAATTTGATGAGAGTGAAAGAGTAGTTAAGAAACTTGTTTAGGAAGGCACAGCTACCAAATGGCAGCTGGAAATAAACCGTGTTCACTGACTTTGAAGTCTGTGATGCTTCCACTATAGCCTTGCTATGCAAAACCCTTTAGATCTTTTTACATCATCACTCACACTTTCAGGTAAGCATTTCGGTTCTACAAAAAGTTGAGCAGGGAAGGAAGTAACCAGTACTGTCCCAGGAAGTGGGATCAAGGGGCAGAGTAATAAAAGGAAGGCAACTCAGTTTCAATGATTATTCTGATCTTTTTTTTCCCAACTTGGTGAGTCATATATAACTTTGTTTTATGATGACTTCTATTAACTAGAACCATAAAATATTAATAAGCATATACAATTCCATAAAATAAGATCATCACAATGATATGAGAAAAAAGAGATAGTTGCAATATATAATGACATTTTGGAGAAACGTATAGTTTCTTAAAATTTTTCTTTGTAAGTATGTAATTGTCTCTGTATACAAATATCTAACCTTGCCACTGCCCCCCATCAGTTTTCAGTTAAGACTGAGCTGAAAACTACGGAACATGGTATTACCCAATTTTATTCTTTAATGAAATATTACATGATGCATGGAAAATCCTATGCATCACATAAGACTTATTGTTTCTTTGGAAAGAATATGAAGGAACTGAAGAACAGTAATGCATGAAAACGCATTTAATAAAAGTGACCCAATACCTCTGCTACAGGTTCCAAGCTCAGTATCTCATAAAGGATGACTACTCTTGAGAAGAAGCAGAAAACTGCAGAACTTCTTAAAAAGTAAAAGTAGAGAAAGTAGAGAATCAGATAGATTTTTAATTATATAGCTCCTGAAACAACAGCAAAATCCCCATAAACAATGTAGTTGTACTCTAGGAAAGACTGAGGGTGGTTCATGGAGGCTTTGAGAGAGAGGGTCAGAAAAATCAACCACTCATTATCTGGGGACCATGATTCTTGGACACTTTAGATAGCATGGTGTTAAGCAATCAGCCTGCCTGGAATGGAATTAATATTTCTGCCCTGCTACCTACCAAATGTGTAACATTTTCAAGTTTATTGGAATTTTATATGCTTCAGTTTAGTAACGTAAAAAATAAAAATAGTGGTGAAATCTATCCCATGAAGTTATTGTAATGCTTAAATGAGTTAATAGATGTAAACTAAAAATATTATCTGGAAAATAACAACCACTCCATAATTGTTAGATACTGTGACATCACCACCACCACCACCACCACCACCATCATCATCATCATCATCATTTTAATGTTATGGTTAATGTATCTTTATGATCAACATTTCTCTGTTTTCTGCAACTTTGTCTTTGAGATGTCCATTTTGCTCAGACTACTTATTTCATTTTGTCTTTCTTAGTCATTATTTTCCCTTTTTATTTTTCCATGTTTTTCCTTTCTTTCTCCTTCCCTTCCTTCCTTTCTCTTCTTTATAACTCTGCTTTTAATTATTTTAAGTGTAATATTTGATGCATATAAAATAATACTTATAATAGATTATAAGGTATAATAAATAGTCATAAATCAACCACTCCCATATCTACCACACAGATGAGGAAATAAAGCATCACCAGCACAACTTGGAAGCCCCTGCTTGCCTTGTCCTGGTTCCGTCGTCTCCCTTCATTTCCCATAAATTCACTAATATCTTGAACTTTCTCATTATCAGTATTTTTAAAATATATAACCATTTTTATCTCCTATGTCTGTATTCTTAATCAATGGATTGTTCAATGTTGCATGTCTTAAAACTTTATGTACGTAAAATTTTTCTTGTTTATAGTCTTCCATGTCGCACTTTCACCTCTATCTTGTGATTCCAAGGTAGATCCATGCCAATTTTAGCTGTAGCTCATTCATTTTTGTTGCTTACCAGGATTCCAACATATAAATTCACCACAATTCTTTTTATCAATTTTATTGCTAACAGGTCTTTGTGTAGTCCCTAATTCTATGCTGTCATCAACAGTATTTCTGTGAACATTCTTATACCTATTTGTTGGTTTGCATGTTTGACATTTTCCTTAGGATACAATCCTATGAATGAATTGTTGGATAGTTGAACATTCTCAACTTTACTAAATATTAATATCATTAGACTATTTTCTGTGGTAACTATCATGCTCTACATCCCAACTAGCAATGTATATGAATTTGGTTACTCCAGAGACTCATTTGCACTAAATAGTAACTCTCTTTTTTTTTCTGCCTAGCAAAAACTTAAAATGAAATCTACTTGGAATTCAGGACATAAGGGCCTATAACATTTTGCTGGTCCTGAAAACATTGATTTTTGGATTTTGTTTGTCTTATTTTTTTTATCATAGTCAGTGAACAGTTTCTTCTTTAAAGCTTCCAATCTTCTTACAAGTTTAGTGGATGAGAATATTGAAAGTAATAATTTGAAAAAAGTTCCAGCAACATAATTGGCCCTTACATGCTGAACACCTTAAAAAAAAAGTTATAACACAGTGGGCTATTATAGCTAAATGATTGAAAACATATCATCTCTGTTGACCTGATTACTCCATGAAGATGTTGACAAGCTGAAAGAGATTCTCTTCGGGAAGGTTAGAGACCAAGGATACAGAGATTAAATTCCTCCACCTTGATATCTTGGGAATGGTATTGAGTCATGCTGGCAGAGCTTGGTGTGGAGGCTGACTTGTCTCAGGCAGTTCGTGTTCTATGGCTGTGCAATTCCAATGGCAAAAGCTAAAAAAAATCAGATTAAATAATTTGCACTTTCTTTTTTAAAAAACTATACGTATATACTTATATGTTTCTAATAATTAAATGCACAATGAAAAACAAATGTATTTCACTATATTTAAGATCACTTTTGACAGAAATTCCCTTAGTTTTCTATGTTAGAAATATAGTTTGATTCCATAAGCAAAATTTTGAGAGAGACTCTTTTGGTCTTTGATAATTGCAATATACAAAATTCCCAATGGAGAGGGTTAAAGTCTTTCTCTCTCTCCTTTCTATCTTTCTATATATACATATTATATATATTATATATATTTATATATGTACACACAAGTATATATATGCT